>NC_134950.1:34161530-34339030 GCF_965638725.1 Aptenodytes patagonicus | reverse complement strand
TTGAATAGATTCAGAGTTTTATCTGTAGTATTGAGTTGTGGCTTTAAAATGCAGATTTCCAAATTCTTGTAACTACAAGTAGAGGCATTATTTTCATTTTCATGATCTTACATCTTAATAAGATCTTATTATTCATAATAATTTATTCTTTTTCCACCGAGACCACAGCAGAATAACTGGAGATTAGAATGCCTGTAAAATACCTATATCATGTTAAAAGGCCTGATATTAACTGTAAGAGTTTGTATTTTGCCATTTTTATTGACACATAGTCAAGTACCTTCAAAACAAAGACTTTGCATGACTGTACATGTAACCTTTTCTTTTTTTTAATTAGTATAACAAGATTAAGCCAAGAATCCATCCTAACTAAAATACTCATACAGAAAAGTTCTCACACACAAATGAACACTCAGTGGTGACTGGCTCATGTAACAGATAATTAACTAAAAGATTAACATTGATGTGTTAGTACAGCAAATAGCTGGCTTGTTTTTTCGAAATAAATTTTAAAAAGCATATGGAAAGCTAGCAGAGTGTGTGGTGATATAAAAAGATACCATTAAAAATGAGAACAGAACTTCCCAAGAAAGTAGTTAACATAAATAAATGGTAGGCTACTTGCATTAAAGATTTTACTTTTAATATACCTATAGATTAAGAACTCTGGGAAGAAAATTGTGACTCTCATTTCCCTTTTCATATTTAAGCTTTTTAAAGAACCTTAAAACAAATCAGCTAACTTAGAATAACTATGATGAAATATTGTAGGACTTCCATAAATCATACAAGGAAAGATATTCTCAAGTAAAGTTCGTGTTTTCCTTTGTATTAGTCCCATTCTGGTTGTACCCAATGGGAAGATGCCTTCTTGAGAAACCTGCCTTCTCACAATTTGTCTGGTCAGGTGAGAAGTAAAATGCTTTTTTTAATTTTTAAAACAAGTTTCAGCAAGGTTGCCATGAGTACTGGTAGGAATAGATACCATGTTTTTGTGGCCCAGAATGCTATTCTTTATCAAGGTTCTCTGGAAAGTTCAGTAAATGCTGTGATACCAAACAATGATAAGTAAACCATAGTAGTCTTTTTTTAAAGTCTACTACTAGTCTAAGTAGTTCTTAGTGGCATAGTACTAAGGCCAATATAAAATGAAATATAATTAAAGCAAATAAATTATTTAAATAAATAATAAGGCCTCCCCATAAATAAAGATGAAGAAACCCCAACCAAACAACCCAGGATCTGAACTAGTATATGGCCACAGTTGTAACTCTGCAAACACCTTATGGGCAGGAAAGGTCTTAGGGTGGTGTTTCAAAAACAGGCAGAGATGAAATGAATGGGATTTTGCAAGAAAGCCAGCTCAACACTGTAGGAACCATTAAAGTAAAAATTAGATTGCCTGCTGGCTTGCGGTCTGATGGGGAAAGTCCCTCAATAGTGGATGATCTGTAAGCACACATTCTTATTTCAAACAGTAGGTTGCCTGCTCCCTGCTGTTTGAAGTGAGTTTAATATTCACAGACGCATCTACAAGCTATTTACTCTGACCAAAGTGATCGGGTTTTGTTGTTTAGTGCTCCTGCACCACGTGATGGGACTCCTTTGTGCTGTGAACCCTTCTTTCACAACTCTCATATTTTCAGGACTTGAGCATCAGCAGGCCAGGTTGGTATTTTGATTGAACAGCATCTTCCCAAAGAAAATCAGAGAACTGGGAAGGCGTGGGACTGGGGCCTTCCAGGACCCTTTTTTCCAAACCCTACAGATTCTCGGGTGCAACTAGTGTTTGCAGAAACTCTGTGGCTTACATAGTTTTCTTACAAAGAAAGACATAGCCTTGCTGCCTATGGTCATTTTAGAGATCTCATGTCACATTTATGAAAGCAAGGGTCTTACAGCTGGCCCAAAATCAGTGTGGGTAAAAATATTCCGCCGTCTTAAGTTCCCCACTTGTTTCCACAGAGAAAAGGTGTTCTTCATTTCCTGACCAGAACCATGTAGTGCAGCATTGCTGTAGAGCATTAAACAGCTGCTCTGTCTTTCCCCTCCCCTCCCCCCATATATAATACGCATTTCAGTGAGGCTGTTTATACCAGTTTAGAACCTGCTAGAGTGAAAAATACTATGTACATTTAAAATGAATTATCTACATCATCTTTTGGGCTTTTGGCAGAAAATAGATCTTATTTTAATTTTTTCACAGCTATTAATTGCTATAATTGCTATTTTATTTCTTACACATATTTATCAAGTAATCATCCACACTGTCTGCTGTGATGACCCTGTTAATATTGCATAAAAATCACCTGATCAAATTGCTCAGGATTTTTATTGAAGTAACTCTTCATTTCAGTGAGACAGCAATTGTTCTAGAACAGATTGTGTGAAAAGGGTGTGGTGATATGCCCTGTTATTTGTTCAAAAAAGAGTTTGTTGACACTAAACAATTTATTTAAACAATCATATAATATGGAGGAGCTAATTCAATGTTGAGGCATTAGAGCTCACTGTTTTAAAGCGTTGTTTCCCTTCAAAATAACAAAACTCATTAGTGTGCTTAGTTTGAAGACACATGAGAAAGTTGAACAATAAGTAATTAAGTGTTGAAGAAAGTCCACCTGAAAATTATTTTAAATCATTCCTGGTTCTGTCACATACTGCTAGCTTTCCTTTTTAAATATAATTTACAAACTGTTTCTATAAGAAATCTTTCATAAATCTTTTAGTTGATTTATTCACAGATTTTTGAATCTTACATGGCATTCTAAGCATTTCATTTTCCATTATTCCTTTTAGGGATTTTTGAAACCTTTCTGTTCTTTCCTTCTTTCCTTCTTTCCTTCTTTCCTTCTTTCCTTCTTTCCTTCTTTCCTTCTTTCTTTCTTTCTTTCTTTCTTTCTTTCTTTCTTTCTTTCTTTCTTTCTTTCTTTCTTTCTTTCTTTCTTTCTTTCTTTCTTTCTTTCTTTCTTTCTTTCTTTCTTTCTTTCTTTCTTTCTTTCTTTCTTTCTTTCTTTCTTTTTCTTTCTTTCCTTCCTTCCTTCCTTCCTTCCTTCCTTCCTTCCTTCCTTCCTTCCTTCCTTCCTTCCTTCCTTCCTTCCTTCCTTCCTTCCTTCCTTCTCTTCCTTCTCTTCCTTCCTTCTCTTCCTTCCTTCCTTCCTTCCTTCCTTCCTTCCTTCCTTCCTTCCTTCCTTCCTTCCTTCCTTCCTTCCTTCCTTGTTTTGCACAAATACCTGCAAACCTACTTTGCCCCTTTAGTTGTAATGGATCTGTGCAAACATATTTCCTTCTGCTGCAAGGGACCACATTCCCTAGGATGCACGTATTCCTTGTGTTGCTCTAGTTGGACTGACAGGAAGGGTTGGTCTTTTGCACCTCTCTAAATTTTGGGCACAGGAACTGAAGAAACAATTGTGTGTGTGTGTGAAACTCACCACTCCCTATGACCATTGGTCCCATGAAAGGGAGGGGAGAAAACAGATTAGCTGGGATTCGTAGACTGGGAATCCCTAGTCTGGAATTCATAGACGATTATGACCAGAGAGGTTTACTTTCGACATTACACAGGCCATAAAGCTTCTTTTAGTCTTTCATACAATGCAGAAAAGAAATGCTTGCCTATAGCCAAAGTGAACATTATTTAGCTCGGTAACACATGTGTTCCTTTCTGCCAGTGCACAGAGTCTGCATCTCTTACAGCCCTGGGTCTCTTACAGGCCATTCACGGTAGAGTAATTTGATTCTGGTCTGTCACACAAGGTTGAGCGGCAACCTGAATATACAAATACTTGCAGCATTCATTATTGATAAGACTTGGAGAAGCATTAGATAATGTGTTACTTAATGTATTTATTGGAGGTGACTTCAGAGGGATGACGACTTCAGATGGATGAAGGATTGCATAGCACTCAGCAAATCAACACAAATTTCTCTGTTTACTTTTGTGTGTGCATGAAAGTCACGATGAGTCAGCTGCAACATAAACTGTTGACACAGCAGCTCTTCAACACAGTTTGTCTGTCATCCAGAAGGTGTAACGTTTGGAGGCATTCAAGAGGATTTAAAATAGTTTCTCTATGCAATCTGAGCAGCTTAGGTGTATTGAAAAATAAAACCAAAACCAATTTCAGATTAAGAACTTTGATGACACAAATTTTTTCCCATTATGTATAAAACCCACAGGATACTTTGTCATACAAGCTCTCCCTCCCCTACCCCTTCCAAACCAATGAAATGATGTGGAAATGCTACTGACCCTGAAGTGCATCCCCCAAAGACTAGGCCTTCTAATGAAATCAATTAAAGTGAAGTCAGGCCCCAAAGAAAGGCAAGGTAATAATATTCACCAGATAGGCACTATGTTCCTAATTGTCATAATGTAATTGTCATAGCTGGGACAATTAAAGATGATTGATTCTGCATCATAGATTGAGTCATGAATCATAGTAAGTGGAACAAAATCTTACTGAAGTAAATAAACATTAAAAGCCTTGCAGTACTTAGTGATGTATCACAAAATACCTAGAAGTTGAGTCAAGGTGATCCAATGCTTTGGACGTGATGGCACAGCAAGACAGCTTCCACAGTGATTGTACTCAGGAGAAAAGGGCTTGCTGCATACCGTTCTGGGCAATAGAAGAGCCACTGTTTTTCAAGAGTCAACATTAAAACCGGGTAGGAAGAAGCATCTCTTAAACCAGACAGAGCAGCACATTAGCATAGAAACATTGCTTCTGGAACCCTAGCTAGCTAACTCTATGTTTCAGACTGCTTCGGATACCTTAAAATCACAAAGCAGAGTGTGATGACTGATGATACCTGTCAGCATAGTGTCTTCCAAGCATCAGCAACATCCCTGCTACAGATTCCCCAGTTAAGGAAGAACTGCTGAGTACACTGGGAGCACGGCAGAGGATGAAGCAGCCTCTGAGAACAGAGAAAGATGAGGCACAGCTGGTGGCTTGTTGGACAGGACCTCCATACCATGCCACATCTGTGCCAGATATGTTATGCCACAGTTCTCAGCCAGAAAAAAAACCCAATAGCTAAATGCCAGATTCTCCAGAGAAGTTCTGAGCTTTTTTCTGGTCTTGACCTATTCAGCCTTTTCAGGCCTTCTGCAAGATGTTTTACACTGCAAGTTCAGACGTTATGTGTTTTTCCTGGAACAGCTCCCATTTCACTTATCATTTTTAATGTTATTGTCCCAGTTACTAAGTAACATAAAGTTGCCATACACATCCTTCTCTTTAAATGCTATTCCTGTGTTATACTTGATATTTTAAAGCACCCAGTCAATTCATTTAGGTACATAGAAGGATCAGAGAAACAACATGTTTTATTGGTTGAAATATTGAAGTGCTTTAACTTCAACAAGCTGTAGCTTCATTCAGTGTAGAGTGTTTATTTGTAAGTCAGTGTTCGAGTCTGACTTCCATGCTAAATAAGAAGATTATTAAAGCAAGAGAGTATATTTTGGAGATATTAAATGTATTATGAACTAACCCAATTCCACAGAGGATGAGAACTTTTCAGAAGTGATGTGGACAGATCCAGCTTGAGCTGATGGAAAGATAAGTAGCTTCTTTACATTTAAAGCAGTGAAATATTTTGTCCCTTGATTCAGAATTATAGACTCCCACATTTGTAATGCTTATTTTAGGCTTGCATAGCTCAGCTTTGAGTCACTGGTCAACTCATTATCATTATGCATTTATTGTTGAAGTGCTATCTGTTTGCTCTGCACTCTACAAGAACTACTCCCACAAGGAAAACTTCAATTCCCACAGAGGTATCTTTGGAGGCATTTATAAACTTGGAGTAACTCCTGCATACTTGTCCTTTTATCTCTTTTCTCAAGTGACACAGAAATAACAATGGAAATATCTAATATGCTAAGATGTGCACTGTCAGATCCTCACAGCATCACCCCCTTCCGCTATCCTGTCTTTGTTAGGTCAGGGTAATTAGTTCTTCTCATGGCTGGTAATTAAAGCCAGATCTCATAGACCTAAACACTTTGGGAAAGAAGATTAATGATAGGCTTTCTGGTTTTGTGTCTCACAAGGGTGGGGAAATCATAACGAGGAGGAGGAGGAATGTGGAGGAAAGAAGTGTTGTGTTCTGCACAGTAATTGGAGAAAATGGCAAACACACGACTTCTGAGGAGTGAAGAAATGAGTTTAATGGCTTTCCAAATCATCGTCTTCCCCCTTTTTGGGTGAAATTTGCTTGCAGTACATTTCCCATGCCTTCATCTTGAGTGTACCGGGAAGGACTGTGATCGTTTTGTTCCCACTGTGAAGTGCAAATAGAAGAGTGTGGAGGCAGCAGCCACATGGTATGACTGAGTGTGGCTCAGAAGTTTTGAATCAAACTATCTGAGACAAAATGTAAAAAATCTGATTTAGTTATCCAAGTATACATCTGTATCAGTTCTCTTAAATCCAGTGGAGTTATATCTAATTTATAGTTGGGTAACTGACCTTGCAATCTAACCCAAAGTGCATTTATGTACATCCCATGTCCAAGAACAAATCATAAGTGCTTGAATGCAGGATCACTGTTCCCTTTCAGCTGTTGCTGTTATTATTCATGTTTTGTAGTAGTATAACACCAAAGGGACCCCAATCTAATTAGGATCCCATTTTACTTTGGAAGAAACATAAATCTATTGTCCAAGAAAGAGTTCACTCTAACTTGGGGAGACAGGTGACGTATATTTTGAAGGAAGGAAAAAAAGGTCAGGGAAAGAAGAAATACAGGAAAAAACAAAGCTCTTTTCAAGCAAAGTGATCTCAGGAATGCACAGCAAAGTATTGGTCAGTTCTACACCTTCATTAGGATCCCTGTTATAAATAGGTTTACAACTGAGCTAAAAAGAAAAATCAGTAAGTGAGTGTCTCAGACAGTAAACGGAGAAGGAAAGCAAGCTATACAACACTAATAATTTCAAATGCCTGCTTAACACAACAAGGTGAATAGTTTTTCGGTCCTAACTCATGGAGGACTTGCATAGTCTTTGAGAAAAAAAATAGTTTGAGATTTGTCTCTCATTTAAACAACTGAAATAAGCAGTCCTGGATAGTTTCATTTACTTCTGTTCCAGGCCATAGATATTCTACATGAACTACCCCTAAGCATTATTCACCAACGACAGAGTTCATTTTAAAATAATATGGAAGTTGTCCCATCAGGTTCTCTAGTTACACAGGAACTTCTTCCATCTCCACAAACACAAATTAATAGGAAAATTACAGAACTGGATCCCAGCCACAGGAATCTGTTCCCCTGCCTCTTCTCTCTAACATTAGTTTTGTACGTGAATTTTTACCAGGTGTGGAAATGTATGTTACCGCTGAGATTCTGTAAAACTCCTGATTCAATGGAGCTTTAAGTGTCTGGACTCCAAGTATTTAACTTAGGTTTATTGGCTCACTGCTTTTTAAGGAGACTTAGGTGGATTAGGCTCTGCCTAGTAGGCCCTGTATGTTAACTTTCCGGCAATATTTTTTCCCCTAATTTCTCACTTTTTTTACTGAGGATCACAGAAAGACCAAAGTAAAACTGGTAAACCAGAAAGAGCGTACCTTTTTAAAATCTCTCCAACAGTCTATAACAGTATCTGTGCTTCATCTTGTTATTTATTTGGCTGACATTCTTCAGAGTGGGCTGCAAGTTTTAGGAAACAACTTGCATGCCTCAGACCTGGGAATGACAGAAAGTAAAGGACGTTCACAAAAAGCATCTACACACACTTTCATGCATGCGCACACACATATTTATCAACTAAGGAGTAAAAAAAGGCCTCTTTGGGTCTTCTGCTGTTACACACTCTCAAAATTGTAAGGGGTACCAGAATGGGAAACTGGTGCATTCTGGTACATTTAAAATAACTAACATGCAAATCAAACCCTGGCTGAATTTGAAGCAAGCTTTGTATTTCTGAATTTCTGAAAAGCAGATCCCTGTGAACATATCAGAAGTATGAAAAAGTTTATTGAAAACTGTTTGAGGTGCCAGACCCAAGTGCTTCAAGGATTAACAAAGTAAAGGCAGGCTTAGGTTTTCTCTCACCTGACAGTGCTGGCTTTTGAGTCCACCTTCCTACAACTTTCCAAATTCTTGACTGTTGTGATGGCTTGTGCAGTTTCCAGAAGGTCATGATTAGTGGCATAGGCTGGAATTATTGGGAAATATCCAAACTTCAGAATTAGAACCCATGGGTTGATAAGGGTCTAATTAGCATTTTAACGGCTTTGGAACAGGAAAAAGTTACAGTCACCCCAGGGAATGGAAGGACTGAATGTTTTCTGAAGGAACTTGTCACATACGTGTGGGACAGGAAGAGCCATCAGAACAGACCTTATGCTCAAGAAACTGTGTGGGAAAAATTTGAAGGCTCATTTGGGCCTATGCATCTCAGGAGAACTGAGACTGTAAAGATGAATGTAGCAACTGGCAAGAGAAATAATGTAAGTACAAATTTTCAGTGGCAGAGAGTTGAGCCAAGAATTAATCATTTCCGTAGTGTAGGCTTGAGTGTATATGACTGTTCATATACAAGTAAATAACTATCATAAATATGCTAGCCATCTTGACTAAACTAAAAGGTAAGTAAATGTTTGTTTAAAACATTTGGTACAAGAATTATACTTATGATAGGGTTGTCCAGATTTCTGTCCACACTCCTTTTGATTTCTAAGTTTTTCTCCTGATTCTCCAGTAATTGAATGCTCCAAAATACAAAGCCTTTTGATTCCTGTTGTTTCAGGCTTTTGCGGATTGCTGTTGCAGAAAGAACAAAGAATTTTGATCACTAGTGACGGGGAGGAAGACAAGTGTTAATACTTGGTCCTGGTCAGTCTGACCACAAAGTAAGAAGAAATGTACCTTTTTTCTAAAGGATGCAATTCAGATTCTGTCAATGGACAGAAATTAGAGAGAGCTGAGAAAAAAAAGGAGAAAAAATAACTGGTTACAATAATCAAATCTTCCAACTCCTTTTTTAAGTCTGACACAGCTCGTCAATACATTTGCCTGACTAAAGATCAAGTTCAAAACGAATGTGTTAGCATTTAGCTCTGAACTTTGCAAGTGTGTAACTGTGAGCGTTGTACAAGGTAAGACCTACATTCTTCAAGTTAAATAAACATAATGAACAGATGCAAGTTATATCCTAAAAGTCTAAGCTTTCTTCATGCTTTTTAAATGTTAGGAGGATAAAGTGGATTTGGGAGCTTTTAATCACCTTTGTTGCAAGCTTGACTCTTCAAGGGACTTCCAGAGCAAAGCAAGCCACAGCCTGATTGATCATTTTTAAAGGGATTCCATTGGCCACACATGCACTCAAAGCAAAGTCTTTTATATTTCCTGTGACAAAAGTAATCCTAGTTAGGTTCACAAGGTGAATATAGAAAAAAAAAAAGAGAATAAGAACTGTAAGAAACTTGTAATTCCCATTTTCGGGTTTAACATACACAGTGTTTCCCACCTTCAGCCATATAGAAATTCCTCTCCCTCAAAAATAAATAAGTAAACAAACTCTTTTGCTCTTCTTTTCTCAAGAGACATGAAACAACTAGAAGAAGAGTCAGAAATGCTGGACAATCTGAAGTAAGAGAACTCTGAGGAAAACAAAAACAACCCCAAAAAACTTTACGTACAATCTGCATCAGCTTCATGTAAAAAATTGTATTTGTTGTTTACTGCTATACTCTGTCTTTAAAACAGCAATAACAAGGAAGAAATTTACAGTCCTTTAAACACTGTGGACAGGCTTTGCTAAGCTGCAGTGCCTAGGCTACTGATAAAACAAATTAGCATCAGAGCAAGAATAGGACAAGATAGTGCTATGACAGAAATAATATAAGGAATAATAAGAACCCAGGTGTACATAATTAAGATTGTAATTCAAGTAAAGGGTTCTGGTGACATCATTTATCAATGTCACTACAAACTCTCAATGGAATTACAGCTTTGTATGTAGAATTCAGATATACGCGATTTGTTAGAATACATGAGGAATGTTTCTATTAAAAGTAGACAGACAATATGTTAACCTCAAGTAGTGGTGGTGACAGGATGAGATACAAAGAGAAGAGCTTTCTCCTATTCCAGCAAAGGAAGACAGATCAAACATTCAGAGTATTTCTAAGATACTTGGAAATTAATTTTATTTAAAATACTGGCTAGTCGTTTTTTTTCCCCAAAAGCAGCAGAAAAAGTTTCAGTTTTAGTGTGATTCAACACTGCAATAAAAAAGTGTTTACTGCAAAAGTGAACAAAGGAACACCTAAAACTACTGATTTGTCCATCTCATTGTATAGCACAAAATCACATTAAAAAAAGCTCAAGAAAAATACTTCCATTGAAAAGATGATATAAAATATTTACAATTAAACACACAGAAAGGCTAGCATGAAATTATTAATTGCAAATTAACTCATTTTTAGGAAGAAAAAAGCATGAGCATCGATACTTTTAAATACGTGTGCTAAAAGGAGATGCTAATCATTACTCTCTCTGAATGTCTGATTTTGTTTTTGTTTATTCTTATAAGCAGAATACTTTTATGAAGATAAATATGAAACAGAGGCCCCACAGTCTGTGTGAATTTTAAGGGCCTTAATGGAGCTTAAAAGACTAATTAATGTAAAACCACATTCTTAAATTAGTCTTCTAAATGTAATTTCAATGCCAAACTACTTGTTACTCAGTCACTTCGTGAACTTTTCAGCCTCACTCAGATGCCCACAGTCCTTGCACAATAAATGTGAATAGCACCTCCTTGAGAAAGCAACCTTCAGTAAACAGTAATACTTACCAGAAATACAATGCAGAATGATGTGAGGCTTGACTGCTGACTGATTAGAGAAAAAGATCCTGGTCAACAAAGGGAGAAAAAGGCTTCCTTTGAGTTGATAAACTTAGTGCTAATTCTCACCTAAATAAAGTGCCTACAACTATAGCTATAAAAATTTACACAACCATTCAATGCACTGGATGGACTTCTCTTTTTTGGTCACTTTCTGAAGTACTCTAATTGAAGCCCATAAATAGCATACCTTATGAATTGTCCAGAAAAATTTGTGATGCTCTTGAATACAATCTGGGAAATGTTGTGTTTATGGATTCTATATGGACACTGATAATATCAGCAGTTTTTCAGATTTGGCCTTTGTAGGCTGCAATACTATCTCAAAAGATATTGCATTCTCTGAAACTTTCAGGAAATGCTGACTGATGTTATAAAGTTGTGGGCTTTTTAGTTCTCATTATAAAGTTGTGGGGTTTTTTAGTTCTGTGTTATTGAAGTACATAAGTTTTGTGGAAACTGAAATGCACAAAGATTTGGGAGCTTGTGGAATTACAGCACTTCTGGTCCAAGTTCACGAGTCTTGAAAGTTTAGCTTTGTATATGATGCTTGGAGAGAATGGCTTGAACAGTAGCGGTTTTGACCTTGAGTAACTTAATTTGGAAAGGAAATTTGGTCAAACTAGCTCAATGTAGGAGTTCTCATCAAGGATTAATGCATAGGATCAATATGAACTTTTTATAGCAGACTATTCTTGAAAGAGGACAACAAAAGGTTAGAATACTTTAAAACCTGAAAAAGCAAATTAGTATGACTTAAAGTGGGTAGTATGGGAATGAAAATGTAAAAAGCAGGGATCTTGATTTCATGCCAGCTTTTAGTAATACAACTAAAATATAGAGAAAACTGACTTTAAAATGATGTTTTTATATCTCTTTGCAACTGTAGCTGAGCTTATAAACACTTGACTACCCTGTCTCTTCATCTCTTCATGGTGGTACTGAATGAAAAACACTCTTGATTGTAATTGACTGATGCTATTGTCACAATTTTTGTAATTTCTACAAGGTCAAAATTGCATATTAACATACCTCTTTATTTGAAAGTTTAAAGCCTTAATTACCTCCTAAACAAAAGAGTTATGAAAAACACATAAACATAGCTCTTCTTTAAGTTGCTGTACACACAAATCCCACTCTTGAAACATAATTACTCCTGGAACAGGGAACCAGGCCCTTTAATAGCCTTGTCACTAGCAACAGATATTTATGCATGTCCTTGTATTACCTTACCTAAGGAGCTAAAGGACAGATTGATCCCACTTACCTCAGATTCTTTTTAAAGCTTGCTATCTCCATCACTGTCTCCTCTCCCCTTGTCTCTCCCTTAACTACAAACCAAGCTCAGATATGGCTTCTTAGCACAACTCAAACCTGACATGTTTCTCCATTGCCATATGGCAGACTCCCAAGAGCTTGCTACCAACCGATGTGCTGTTTGTGTCTAGCAAAGTTTGTGACCTGCAAGAAGCTCCATGAGCACTGGGGGTGTTTATGAGGTTCAGCAGGTATCTCCAGCTACCTCTAGCCATTCCAGTACTCCCACCTGTGGCAGAGTGCAGTACATTTCAATCCATTTCAGAATACTGTTAAAATGCTGGCCAAGACTTTGCAGATGACACTAAAAGTGTATTATGAAAAATTATACAAGCTTTATGTAAAAATAAAACCCTTTCTAATATGGTGATTTAATTCAGGCCCTCAAAATTTTCTGTTTCTGTTACTTGTTGAGGCAAATCTACAACTAGTCTACCTCTTCTTAGGCCTCTCCAGCCTTCACCTGTGATCTTCGGAAGTGGAGCAGGCTAACTGAGTTCCTGAAAAATGGCAAGCAGTTTTCTCAGATAAGCTATCGTCTTGAGATCTTCCCCTCCTCCTTCCCTTCCTTTGGCTTTTTTCCTGAGGATGAGGCAATGACATCAGCTTCTTAATTCTCTTCATTCAGTGCAGGGGGAAAAAAAAAAAAAAAGGGTATTTGTAAGGCATTGGTCTCTCAGCCCTGAAATTTCAGTTCTTCTTTGTTCTCCTTTTCCTCACTCATTTTTGTCTTTTGTAATTCCTGCCACTTCCATCTGCAAGATGCCTGTTCCTGTACCCAAATATTTGGTTATTTCTGCTCTCTGGACTACTTCTTGTCTTCCCTCCCCTGGAAGCTGACTGTATCTTCAAAGACAGATGAAGATGCCTCAGGTGATGGAGAAAGACCATGATCCTCTTTCTCCAAACGTCTCCATTCTGGTTTGGAAGTTGGCTGGGGTTTAGTGATATTTTTAATAATGGCTGGTTGATATTCTGTCTCCAAAGGTGAACTCTGCTTTCAACAGCAGAACGATAAAGATGTAGTGCTTAATAATGAAGAACAGCATTTTTTATTGTACAAAACAAGCCTCTCAGCTTCAGTGGTGTTATTCATGAATAACACCTTGTGCATATGCATTATGAGACAGTGCTTAATTGAATGATTGCATAATATGTTGTTCCACAGAATAAAATATGAAATATTCATTAGGCCAGAGAGAGAGTTAGAATGCCTGGTAGTTAAATCACTCACCGGGGAAATCCAGCTCCTACTCCTTGCTCCAAGTGAATATGTAAGTAGTTTATACAAAAAGGCTTTAAAAGCAACTAGGAATTTTACCCCTAAATATACTATACCCTCATGGCCTGTGTACTATCCCAACAGGCAGGAGTATGCTCTGAGTGGGGCATGGAAAGACACAGTTAAACGTAGACCTACATCCTTTCATGTAGTTAAAGTAGTCAGATGCTTTAACCTTTAGGCAGCTGTGTTTAATGGAACCAAAAACTCCCTACAGATTTTATTTTTCAGGAAATGATTGACTCGGTATAGGTGCCTCATTCAGGAAAGGGTTTCCAGATGTGACTCCAGAATAGAAGGAAGCACTTTATTGCAGTCTAAATTCACACTCAGTTAAGTCCCTGTGAGGGACATGGTGTAGGCAACATGCATATATCCTTAGCTTAAGGTGGAGGGCTCTCCACTCACTTTTAGCTGCTTTGAGTCAACTGCTAAGAACCCAACTCACCTCATGCCTCGCATTGGGAAACTGGGGATGGTGGTAGGACACCAGAAATGTTGCAATAGTCTGTATTTCAACACCTAAATACTGTTGCAGATATAGCCTTTGCCAATCTGTGAGGTGGAAAGAACTTCAGGAAACATGTTTAGGTAAAGTAATACCTGAAATAATACCCTCAAATAAATTAAATTGACCTCGTAATAGTTGCATCTGTTGGAATCGTGAGAAAACTTATTGAAACAATAGTGGAACAGAAGCTTGAAATAGATAAAATTAGGAGGAAAAGGATACTTTTAAAATAAAATTAATTAAAAAATAATTTCCATCTCAGAGAACAGTTGGCTCTGTCAAAAGATATGTATGTATTTTATGAGTTTCTGGTAAATAATAATAAAAAAAATGCCTTTTGATTTTGTGCAGGGTATCAAAGAGGCATTCTCCTGGCATATTTATTTTTGCATTTATTCAGGAAAAAAAAGAAAGTGAGATTGGAGAAACAACACACTCAGGGGAGACAGAATCAGTCAGAATAAATAAATATGCCCAAAACAATAACAGAAGCAAATGTGGCACCAAATATCACTGATAGACAAAGAATACATTAATTCAGTATTGCAAATTACTTTTGCTTAAGGCAGATGTACTTGGTATACCCTCTTAATTATTGCTCTTCTCATCAGTTTGCAACTCAAAGCACATTCTCTCAGTAGCAATTAGGGAATGATATGATTATACAAAGTTCTAAGAACAAGAAAAAGCTTCTGAACCAAAACAGTAAAGATTTTTTTTTTAAACTTTGCATTGTAAAAACTGCCTTGTGCACTGTCCATCTGGAGAACCCATTCCACATCTTCAGAGGCCAACAGAGACTTAGACTTTTATCTATCATATCTTTTCAAACTACCTTCTCTTTGGCCACTCAGCCTCTTCTCAAGCGTGGAGAAGACAGGAGGAGGGTGTTATAGCTGACTGGTGAAGCAGAGGGTTCAGCTTCTTGGCTCCTGTTCATCCAGTGAGTGGTTCCCCTTGAGGAGATTCTACATATATATACATATGTATCTATATCTCCATAGAAGATGTCTCTCTCGCTACCTGACTGGTGCTAGAAGAAAAAGCTGTTGTAAGAAGGCAGGGAGCAGAAACACTTGTCATGTGTTTACCTGCTTTTGTGTGTCCAAAGGATTAGAGGTGTGCTAACATCTGTCAGTCATACCAGTAGGACTTTGTCTGAGAGCCTGTGAAGTGATGTCTCCCCTCATTTCCCAGGGGCCAGGAGTCTAATCCACTCTTTTTTTTCTGCACTGTGCATCATATACTGATGAGCTAGAACCTTATTAAGTAGATTTCTGTTTAATTACACCTTTTAATGAAAAGTCCAGGTTGTTTTGGCAGATCAAACCAAAGGATACTCAGGTTTTAAAAGTGCAGTATAGTATGAATATGGATCAATATATGTGGACTGACTAAAGTTTAAGGTCATATGAAAGTAGCTACCATAGTGAACTTCTCTTCAGCGCGAGAGTTCATCAGAGGACAAAAGTTTGCTGCCTTCATATTTGTTTGGCCAGTAAGTTTGAGATACTGCCAACAAACGAAAAATAGTGAATTGTTCTCTCTATTCAGTGCTACATTTAGTTAGTTCAGCTAGAGACTAGATTACATGCTCACTACAGCTGTTAGTATTGTGAAAATCATTAAGACGACTGAAATATTAAAAAAGATTAACTACAGATATGGTACCTTTAATATTCTGGGAAGTCACTTTGAACTTGATATTTTCCGATCAGCTGTGCTTTAAGTAATGACTAGACCCAATTTCTTCTTAAAGGCAAAACAAGAAATGGGGGACTTACTTAGTTTTGGAGAGGTCCTGATTTTTTTTTTTTTTTTTTTTTTAACTTTAGATGGAAGAGTAGGACTACAGTCAGCTATAACAGCCATTTAAGGTAGATTGATATGTTATGGGGCAAGTAAAGTTTCCCATTGACATAAATGGTACTAATTTGATTTTTATGGAATAGTGAAAAATAAGATCAATCAAAGAGGGAAGGAGATAGAGATTGGGAGAATTTGCTGGGGGCCAGCAAGAAGCCTATTCAGGTACTGTTTGCCTCTGGAATCTTGATTTCTCGCAGAAATTTTGCGAACTTGCAGCACATCTAGAAATGTGTAAGCATGAATAATTTTATTCACTTTCCCTAAGTGGAGAAAGATAATCTGCCCTAAAATATTACAAATTTCCATTTTCCATCTTTATTTATTAGGGTTATAAGGCAATCTGTTGGGGTTTTTTTTGCATTAGTATTGATCAGCATTATTTTAGGAGCATATCAGCTTAAAAGAAACTTTATATTAGATTTAAGTAGGTCTGAGGGTGGGATAGTTGCAGAGTTTCTCAAGAATTGGCAAAACACAATTCTGGTAGAGCCTTGGCTTAGTTATCTACAAATCTGGCATTTGAAAAATGAAGAAAAGCTTCCTTTGCGTCTTACGATTCCTCTGATTCTGAGAATATTGTTTTAAAAAATAAGGGTGATGAAGTAAATTTCTGTATTAAAATAATGTAAGATTTTCTCAATCAAACTATTCAGATGTGACAAGGATAGAGGTCAACTGATGCCATGCCACTCTTTCTTCCCATGGAAGGCGATTAATTAATAAAGAATACTTAACTTCATGTTAATGTCAAAGAATATGTACTACAGACATTATCATCATAAACTGGATTCTTCTTCATTCCAAATGAACATGATAGTATCTAAAGCAGACACAGCAATAGGAACCCAAAAGACTGGTTGTGACTGATAATAGCTGAGACAACACAAGAGTATGCAGGGGACAGTTTCAGTAGCATCAATGTTCAGCCTATTTTTCAGAATGACGTGTCAGACTGTAAATATATTGTCTGGCTAATAGTGTGCATTTGGCTTGTATCAGGAAGCTAGTTTTTCTGGAAGTTGATCTGTTAGCTTTCAGGTAGACATTAGCCCAACTGAAGAGGCATAGCAGGGGGTCAGAAGATATCTCTGATTCATTCAGGATGAGGGAGAGGCCGTATGAATGGATCAAGATAAATCATGATAAAACCAATGGAGGGAAAAAATAATGGCAGAATTGAGATTAGGACAAGAGGTCATAAGTACAGCCAGATCATATTACAGAAAAATGACTATGATTTCAGGACACCACACCAGAAGGTTTAGGTGATCACAGGAGCAATTTGGCTGATTTATAAATTAGCTGAAAAGAAGTTCTATGTTCTGTTCAAATTTCTGACTTGAAAGGGAATATGACGCTGGCTGCTCTAATGGAAGCAATTATTGACAATGTAGGAATCTGGCTGGGGTAGAAAAGTTGTTGCCTCACTGTAACAACTGTCCAGTGAATTAATTATTGACTAAGGAGTCCACTTTATAATAAGCTGTAATGAGAAGCAAGAAGGGAACAGAAGACTGCAAAGAAGGTTGGGGCTACGTTCAAGTTGAGATACAGCCTCCTTTTTCTATTTTCAGTCCTCTTCAAGGGGAAGGGGGCCCATGGATCCCAGGAGTGATGCTAAGGCCATGTTAGCAGGGTGGAGGGCTGATGGCAGTTTGCCACCACGTGGTATGTATTACAAAGGAAGTATGACCTGCACTGGACGAGTCATTGCCAGATGGTTCCCAGATGTGTTATTTATGAAGTCACGGCCTACTTAAACCACATTCCTGGTGTCTTGTCTTCTTTTCCTGCAATGTCCAAGACATTAATGAAGGAATGTATGAGAACTAAATAGCAGACCAGTTGTCAAAAACCAAATGGCAACAGAAATCCTTTCCTGTCTCTGGATATATGTAAATACATATTAGATTAACAAAACCAGCTTTAAACAGTTGATCCCTGAAGAGTCATAGAACTGGCTTCTGTAATGCGTATTAAGGACAGTACTTATCTTGGCCTCATCAGTCCCTTGTGAACCTCTACCATAAAACTTACCACATTATCCTTGATGATTCTGTTCTTATATTTTCTTCCTTCAAAAGTGCCCTCTCTCCCCTAGCTTCCTCAATGTAGAGAAAAAATTCTTATAAATAAAATCTAGGTTATTCCTTAAAATATGTATACCAAGGTAGTCTGGAAGAATGCTGTAGTGTTTGAGATGATCTGACAATGTCAAATATAGTTTGTGGGTTGATTGGTTGGTTGGTTTGTTTGCTTAAATTAGTCAGGTTTTGCAAGCTGACGTGACTGAGTAATCATGCAAGTTTCTTACCAGAAGGTAATTTATTTAGTTTGCATAATGTATCTGAGGCAATGCAGTAACAGTTGGTGCATTAGACCAGAATTTTCTATTGCTTTTATTGGTCTGTTTTTGTCTTTTTTTAGAAATGGATGGAATATGATTTGTTTTTTCTTGTTGCTATAGCTATGAGAAACAATTCCTGAGTCAGTGCTAAGAAAGTAGAAAAGAACACCACAAACAAGCTAGCGCTTTGTAACATCCTAGAGACAGAACTGTAGCAATATGACTTGACATGCAGAATAACATCAGTTGGCACAAGTTTTATTGATTTCAACCTATCATGTGATGGGCCCTCAGGTTTTAATAAATAAGCTGGAATTCTACTGGTATAAGAAATAATGGAACTAAGTTTAAAACAATTCAGAAATATTTATTTTGAATACAGAAAACTCACAACAGATTATTTTGTATATAACATTTTTATGCAAGTATTCAAAATAGATAGCAACCTGTTTGCTTTCTATTGCCAGAAAGTATGGGATGTATATTAACATTGATTTTCATTACAGTGATCTAAGTTTCTTTCTCAATTTATTCCCTTGGTGAGCAACTTCTCTAGGTGGAGGCCAGTGTAAATGAAATCAGAATATGTCCATGATATGAAATAGTCTTGCAAATATATTCAGGGTCAATGGGATTTTTCTGTTTATGTAGTATACTACTTCCATGTAGATACCAGGAAAATGAAACTGCTATAACTTATTTCAGGCAAATACAGTAATTCAAACAGCACAAAAGGATGTGTGTGGTACATTTTGCATAGGTGCAAACACTTCACGGATAAAGAGGCTGGTCATCTTCGTTCAGACAAAACATTTTGAATCATTCATCTGACTGCCAACTATGTTAGAAGGAGAGAAAAAAAGTATGGTTATCATTAAGAAAAAGCCCTGGAATCTGTTAGTTTATTGTTAGAAAGATTAAGCTTTGTAAGTTAATACTATATGAAATAGGGAAGGGAACTGAGATATACAGATATCCATGTATAGGATGAACATATGTGGCATTTTATGCATATATTAGAAGACATAGAGCTCGCGTATCGAGAGCTAATAGTTTGACAGAGAAGTCAGGGAGTAATTTATTGAAACAAAACCAAATAAATTACTTGGCTTTTACCATTGTTCAAAATACAACCTTCTTGCACAGATAAGTAACCCAGGTTAAAGTCATTTAAGAACAATAACGACTGGCAGGAAATAGCAGGTCAGCTGTATCAATATTCCCACAAGTGGAAGTTAATTGAACAATGCATAAATGTAGCCTAATTGTTCCAGATATTTTTAGGCATCCGATTCTTATAAAATTTACATTTCAAAGTAATGGAACAAAATGGTTTATACCTCCATGATCTTATCTTTCCTGATGTCCAGTTAAAACTTGATTCCAGACAAACAGTACAGATTTGTCATTGTTGTAACTGTACAGTAATTGCAACAGATTTGATCAGTCTTGGATTCATCCCAATATATTTTTATGAGGAGAAGAGGAAGAAATTTTTTTTCATACTAAACCTATGTTCTACTAGGAGTGGTTCAGAAAGGAAGTTATGTGTAACACAGCATCCATTTGAGTGGTGTAAGAATTTCATTAATACAAGGAAGCACAGTTCTTCTCACACCAACTTTTAGTTCTTAAGCCCCCGACATCAACAAAGATAGTGCAGTTTGGAGTATTATGTGTGAATACATATGAGATGACAGCGGTTAATGAGCTGGCTGCTAACTAAGTCTTTCCATTATATCTTTCTCTGCCCTTGCAGTATGACCTAGATCACATTTCCTACTCACTTTAGATTTTCTGTTGCTCCTTACACAGTTTAGAGTTCACTTTGATTTCTGAGTATTCATACCAGCCAACATGCCTAAATCATTTCCTAGTAAAAAAGATGGAGATAATAAGGGAAAGATGCTTGGAGACAATGAAAGAAGAGAACTCAGAACATTTTCATTAACGTCTTCATTAATGATCTGGATGATGGAGTAGAGTGCAACTTCAGCAAGTTTGCTGATGACACAAAACTGGGAGGGGGTGGCTGATACACCAGAGGGTCGTGCTGCCATCCAGAGGGACCTCAACAGGTTGGAGAAATGGGCTGACAGGAACTTCAAGAAGGGAAGTGCGAAGTCCTGCACTGGGGGAGGAACAACCCCAGGCACCAGTACATGCTGGGGCCTGGCAGAAAGCAGCTTGGCAGAAAAGGACCTGAGGGTCTTCTTTGAGCCAATAATGTACCTTGTGGCAATGAAGGTTAATGGTATCCTGGGCTATATTAGGAGGTGTGTTGTCAGCAGGTCGAGGGAGCAGATCCTCCCACTCTCCTCAGCTCTAGTGAGGCACATCTGGAGTATTGTGTCCAGTTCTGGGCTCCCCAGTACAAGAGAGACATGGACATACTGGAGAGAGTCCAGTGAAGGGCCACAAAGATGATCAAGGGACTGGAGGATCCCTCATACGAGGAAAGGCTGAGAGAGCTGGGACTGTTCAGCCTGGAGAAGAGAAGGCTCAGGGGGTCTTATCAATGCCTATAAATACCTGAAGGGAGGGTGCAAAAAGGATGGAACCAGGCTGTTTTCAGTGGTGCCCAGTGACAGGACCAGAGGCAATGGGCACCCACTGAAACACAGGAGGTTCCCTCTGAAGATCAGGAAACACTTTTTCACTGTGAGGGTGACCGAACACTGGCACAGGTTGCCCAGAGAGGTTGCAGATTCTCCTTTCTTGGAGATGTTCAAAAGCTGTCTGGACATGGTCCTGGGCAACCGGCTGTAGGGGGCCATGCTTGAGCAGGGGGGGTTGGACCAGATGACCTCCAGAGGTCCCTTCCAACCTCAACCATTCTGTGTTTCTGCTACTTTGAGTGAAAGGAATTCTCTTTAGTGAAAAGGTCTTTCTCAGGCTGCAAACTATACTATTGTATATGGGCTTAAAGAGAATTAGACTACATCAAAATTTGCCCATTTTTTCAAGGTTCTTCAAAACCTGTCTTTATAAATAAAAATTTTCACTTCATTTGGAAAACAAAATACTTCACCATTATGTATTTTAAGAATTTTTTTTTCTCTCCATAAGATCCAAAAACATAACCATGAAAAACCTAGTATCAACCTCCCACTCTGAGTTAACTTTTTGTTAGTATTTTTTCAAAACTAGCAAAAATTCTAAAATTACAAAACAGCAACATTTACCACATCAAAAGATTTTAAAAAATCCCAAACTTAAACAGACTTCTAATTTGGATGCTTTTATCAGCCTCATTTTTTTAAATGTTGGGCTGCATTATTGACAAGATAATTTGCAAAGCATTACTCATGCCATTTAGCTGAAGAGTCCTTACTGTTTCTTATTTCCTTTTGGAAATTTTTTAAAACATAGATGATTACCCAAAGAAAAAGTCAGATCCTTTATCACAGCATCAGTTTCCACTAATAGATTAAATGTATAGGTATTAGGAAAACATTACTTTAAAGGTATACATACAAGAGTGTTTATTGCTTTACATGATGGTTTTCAAGGGTTTTATATAAGTTCTGTTAATAATGCATGTTGTTACATATTGTGCCATTTGACTGAGGAATGGAGAGAAAGGTTGAAATCTGAGATAATATTAAAATAGAAACTTTAAAGTATTATAAGAGTTATTTCAATAAAACTACCTCAAATATTTCTTCAAGAAGGAAACAATTTGGAGTTCAAGATCAGTGGCATAATAACTGAAAATGTATAACAGTACTCTTATTCCCATCACTAAACTATAGATTAGGGTCTTTTTCAGTTGTTGCCATTATAAATCCCTGTTCCCAGGGGTGCCAAGCTATCATAAAAATTTGCTTTGGGCAATGCTTTGAGATAAGTTCTTCAAATAATGCATAGGGGATTGGCTTGCAATTCCCACTTGTGCTAATAGGAGCTATCAAGGCAAATCTCTCATGGATTCATGGGAGAAAAAGCTCCAGAGTATAAAAAGTTTCGGCCTGAGGATTATTTGGTTTTGATATATATCCTGGTAAAAACATGCTCTAAACTAAAACTCTTCAAGCTAGTGATTTCAGATACTTGCTGGGACTGGGACTGGGACTGCTAATGCTCAGTAGATTGTGTTTAACAGAAATTCCACTGATGAAGCCTGCAACATAAATTATTTCCTAAATATTTATGGAAGAAAGAATGATAGTTTGGATGAAGAAATATGCATTTTCAAGTCAATAATATACTATTTTATCTAATTAATTACATAGGTTTTTTTAATAAACATTTATATTTTTCATTATCAAATTCAAAAAGCTGGTTGAGCTTCACTCGGATGCACCCCCTGTTCTTTAAAAGGTGGGGATATAGGATGGCGTGGTTGATCTGAATGTAAGTGGCTCTTAACTTCTACATGCAACTTCACATTTTCCACTTTGATGTAGGGTACAGTGGTAGACTAGCCCATCTTCCCTCTTCTTCTGGAAGAAATTCCATTCCCCTGATTCCAACAGCTCACATTTCATATAGTCCATCCATGAATCAGGTCAAGGGTTTACTATAAATGAGTGTGCTGATAAAATAACTTGACACACTTCATCTTCTAAAAAATCTGGCTATGGCTATGTCTCTGGTCCCTGCATTCCCCAAGCAGCTAGGCAGTAAAATATGCTGGAAGCTTCCATTAAGAACCATCATTTTCTGTTCTCCTAAGTTCTCCTAGTGATTTACATTAAACATACAATTGTCTGAATGCTGCGGAAGAAAAAACAGTACACAGACACATCAACTTCTTCAGCTTCAGTCAGTTTGGAGCAGTAGCTTAATTTTATGTGTTCTGAATCATTCCTTGGAGGAACTTTTTTTCACAGATTGTTGCAAGACTGCAGGGAAAAGAAAGATTAGCCTTCCAGACTAAAGACCACCTTTGTGAGAACCACTTTTTCTGCCTACATGTTCTACATTCTTTTCTTAGGTAAGGTATTCTAAAAGAGCAAACTTATGTCAGAGGTAGACTATATCAGCTCAAAGCAAGTACTTCTCTAACACAGTTACAAGACTATAAGCTCAGCACATAGGCTAAGGAAAGTGAGCTATTCTGCATATAATAGGTGCAGCTAAACATACTCTTTGTCTTCCGTAGGCAGATATTTCAAGTCCACTTCTTTATGCTTCTTTTCATTTCTATACATCTTCCTGGTAAACAGATGGCAGAAACTTTAAATAGTACTTCAGGTGAGATCTCACCAATATCTTCTACAATAGTATTACTGCTGACCTGTCTCTACTGCAAATACCTTACTCGCCACAACCTCAGATCATATTTGTCATTTTGGTAGCCTCTTCACATTGGTGGTTCAAACATTTTATGTGACTGGTTAATAGTACCAAGCGTTATCTTCTTTCTCTATTATTTCCACTCTGTAAGCACCAAAGTCTTGCTATTAGTCCTAAACCTCACAATTCCTACTGTTGTATGTCATCCCACCTTTTTTACTCCAGTGTTCAGTTCTCCATTTTGCTCTGTCTGATAGTCTGGACCTCTTCTGTGCTAATCCCGATTTAGTATCATCGTAAACTATTTTACTTTTCATACTAACAGTTTCCCCTAACAGTATCACCTGCACTCTTTTCCTACCCATATTACAATTCTTGTGCTATTCTATCTTCATTAACTTAATAAATAATTTCCTATGATAATTACTTTGTAGTAAATCTGATGTCCAGATACATTTTAGCTACATTTTCTTTGCCTAGAAAACCTATTACTTTAGCCAAGAAAGGTACAGCATTACCCTGGCATGATCTGCCTTTGCTGAACCTACCTAGAATTTTATTTCACTTCTGATTTATATAATTAATTATATTTTGATCCAGATTTGTTCTAAAATCTTCATAAGGTAAGATTACTATGCCTGTAATTATCCAGATCACATTTCTCCCTTCCTTAAATATATGCAACGTGTTTGTTTTTCTGCACCAAATGCAATATGACTCAGTCTGATGGACTCCTTAAAAATACTTGCTACCAGAGTACTTTTCTGTGAGGAAATATTGAGTTCAAATATTAAAACAAAACTTAAACAACATTTTTTGTGGTCATGTGGAAAATGTATTTCAATAATCAGTGGAAAGTTATGAAATTGCATTTTGCTGACCTCTTTGGTTTGCAATGGGTAGCATTTAACGAAATAAATAAATAAATTGTTCATGAATATTTATAACCCATCTGCTTTGAATATAGCCTATCAAATTTAAATGAGACAAAGGATTAAAGCTACAATTTAAAAGCTTAAAACTAGAAGGGCTTATTTTTAACCTTAGGACAGCCCAGCATTTAAATAAGACCAATTGGAACTAGGAATGAATATGAACTCTTAATTTTATTAATCTCCTTATACTGCTGTGCATTTTTCTGATTCACCAAAATATGTATAGCTTCTGAATAGCCTGACACTTTGCTTTGCATTCCATGTTATATTTTAAGAAATACATATCATATATCACTTGCTAATGGTTTCTGTGGGAGGAGATGAGTAATTAAGGACTTGTGAAATTGGGGTAGCATACATTTTTATAACTGATAACATAAATTCACAGGATGGCTGCAGTTCAACAAAGGGCTTAGCTTGCACTGTTCTATAAATAAGCACAGGAAATGAGATTAAAATTTTAAAATTAGATTGCTAAGATTTTCAAAAGTGACCATAAGATCCATGTGTCTTGCTTTGGGTCCCCCGCTATGAAGGACTTTTCAGAATCCTGATGTTTGACACCTTTTGAAAATATTTCAGTTTTAGAAAGTCTTTTATTTGTCCAACCTAAAAATCTATGATACATTTGTGAGACAGGTTTCACTGGACTTGAAAAAAAACCAAACAGAACAAGCAGGACTATTCTTTCAATTGCATTGTTGGTTAGACATGTTATATATAACAAATTATGGGATATAAATTTTCTTTAAAAAGGTGGATTATAGTCACTCAAGTCCTTCAATTTTTTTTTTTATTGTAAAGCATTTATTTGTAATACTGATAGGCACAAACTGAGCCTTACTCTTCCTCCCTTTTCACTATTGCTTTGCAGTTTCATTTAGAAATTTAATGAAAGTTTAAGTTTCATTGGTTTTCTTTCCTAAACATTGGTAGAACATGAGACAATGCCACTTATAGTCTTGGAGAATTTATCTGGGATTTGTAAATAAACCAGTCCTGTTGTTTGGGGCTTAGATGCTGAGTTTCAGACAGAGGAGGGAGGAATGGAGACATTTTTCCTCCTCCAGTGCTGAAAAAGATGTCTGATACCTGATAGCATCAGACAATCCACTCAATACAGCTGAGGCACTAAGGCAGGCTTGTAACTATAGCTTATGACTATGTTGTGAGATTCAGGGGTACTTCCCAAATCCCTTTGAAAGCTCAAACCATGTTTTGATTTGGTGTTGGAATAGAACCTGAGCCCTCCACTCCATCTTACCACAGTTTGGTTTCCAACAGAAGAAAACCAAAGTGGGAGGGCGAGAAGGACACTGGTGTGGATGATGGGGGCAACAGGAGAATTTTCAAAATACACTTTACCTTGTGTCGTGGTTTAACCCCAGCCGGCAACTAAGCACCACACAGACGCTCACTCACTCCTCTCTGGTGGGAGGGGGGAGAGAATTGAAAGGGTAAAAGTGAGAAAACTCGTGGGTTGAGATAAAGACAGTTTAATAGGTAAAGCAAAAGGTGCGTGTGCAAGCAAAGCAAAACAAGGAATTCATTCACTCCTTCCCATGGGCAGGCAGGTGTTCAGCCATCTCCAGGAAAGCAGGGCTCCATCATGCTGAACGGTAACTTGGGAAGACAAACGCCATCACCCCAAATGTCCCCAATTCCTTTTTCTTCCCCCAGGTTTATATGCTGAGCATGACGTCATATGGTATGGAATATCCCTTTGGTCAGCTGGGGTCAGCTGTCCTGGCTGTGTTCCCTCCCAACTTCTTGTGCACCCCCAGCCTACTCACTGGTGGGGTGGTGTGAGAAGCAGAAAAGGCCTTGGCTCTGTGTCAGCACTGCTCAGCAGTAATGAAAACATCCCTGTTGTATCAACAGTGTTTCCAGCACAAATCCAAAACATAGCCCCATACTAGCTACTATGAATAAAATTAACTCTACACCAGCCAAAACCAGCACACCTTGACATCTAGACCATCTATGATAGATCCAATTTTTATGAAAGCCTGGAAAATGCTCTATACATGATTTTCTCATTTGCAGAATAAGAGATTTGGAAAGAATCCGGGCATGTATCTCTGGTGTATTTTTAGAGCAGAATGAAGCAAAAACCCAAGAGAATGAAACTTTATTCCCCTTTTCTTAAATTCTGAAGTCTTTTTTCACTCAGTACTATTTCATCGGTTTAGTTGTTTATGAAAGAAAAGAGTAAAAAATAGTCTTGAAGATAGAAAATGTCCTAATATGTGTTACACATGAACTTGACCATAAATTAAATGTTCGGAACATAGTAGCAGACAATAGTAAGAATAAAAAAAATAGTTGAATATAAGGCTTGATTTTTCTTCTGCTGCTGTTTGAACCTTTCCTATTGTCTTCACTACTTCAAATACAGATCCTTACAGAACTTCTGTGCAACATCTAAAAGTTTATCTAATACTTGCATTTGACCATTGTACAGGGAAAACAGCAACGTGGACAACATGTTTCATGAAAGAGGAATTTTAAAATTCTTCTTATCAAGAATGTTGTCAACTGCATAAAAATGGAGATTGGATACGCCAGTCTCTCTATTCTCCAGTCCTGCTCAACTTCCTTGAATTACCAGCCTGTGTAAGAGGATTTGGGACACCGGAGCAAAAAAACAAATGGACAATTATTGCAGTTGTTGTTGGAAACAGTTTAGATGAACTATCAGGTGAGTATGGATTTTGCTGTTCTGGTGGTACAGAAGGCAGGAACAAACAAAATTTGTGGATAAATGTGCAAATCTGTAAGTTTTGTCCCCAAAAAATTGATTAATAGTGGGGATGCTACGTTTACTTTGAAATTGCCCTTTCACTTCTAGCCTACCAGGTGAAATCAGTCCTAGGGAAACTGCGAAGGAAGTTTGTCACTAAGAATAAAATGTGGTCTGAATTGGTAATCCTTGTTCGATTCCTTCCTTTTCATAGAATCATAGAATAGTTTGGGTTGCAAGGGACCTCTAAAGGTCATCTAGTTTAACCCCCCTGCCATGGGCAGGGACATCTTGAGCTCTTGCTGGGACTTAGGAAAAAAAGGAGAGTTTACCGCTTGTGGAAGAAGGGGCGGGCAACTCAAGAAGAGTACAGGGATCTCGTTAGGTCGTGCAGGGAGGAAATGAGAAAGGCAAAAGCCCAGCTAGAACGCAATCTGGCCGCTGTCGTTAGAGACAACAAAAAATGTTTTTACAAATATATTAATGACAAGAAGAGAGTCAGGGAGAATCTCCATCCTTTATTGGATGCGGGGGGGAACATTGTCACCAAGGATGAGGAAAAGGCTGAGGTACTCAATGCCTTCTTTGCCTCAGTCTTTAACAGGCAGACCAGTTATCCTCAGGGTACTCGGCCCCCCGAGCTGGAAGACAGGGACGGCGAGCAGGATGAACCCTCCATAATCCAAGAGGAAGCAGTTAATGACCTGCTACGCCACCTGGACACTCACAAGTCTATGGGGCCGGCTGGGATCCACCCGAGAGTGCTGAGGGAGCTGGCGGAGGAGCTTGCCAAGCCACTCTCCATCATTTATCAGCAGTCCTGGTTAACGGGGGAGGTCCCGGACGACTGGAGGCTTGCCAATGTGACGCCCATCTACAAGAAGGGCCGGGAGGAGAATCCGGGGAACTACAGGCCTGTCAGCCTGACCTCGGTGCCGGGGAAGATTATGGAGCGGCTCATCTTGAGGGTGCTCACAAGGCATGAGCGGGACAACCAGGGGATCAGGCCCAGCCAGCACGGGTTCATGAGAGGCAGGTCCTGCTTGACCAACCTGATGTCCTTCTATGACCAGGTGACCCGCCTAGTGGATGAGGGAAAGGGTGTGGATGTGGTCTACCTGGACTTCAGCAAGGCCTTTGACACCGTCTCCCACAGCATTCTCCTCGAGAAGCTGGTGGCTCATGGCTTAGACAGGTGGACTCTGCGCTGGGTCAAAAACTGGCTGGACGGCCGGGCCCAGAGAGTTGTGGTGAATGGAGTTCAATCCAGTTGGCGGCCGGTCACGAGCGGTGTTCCCCAGGGCTCAGTTTTGGGGCCGGTCTTGTTCAATATCTTTATCGATGATCTGGATGAGGGGATTGAGTGCACCCTCAGTAAGTTTGCAGACGACACCAAGTTGGGCGGGAGCGTTGATCTGCTCGAGGGTAGGAAGGCTCTGCAGAGGGACCTGGACAGGCTGGATCAATGGGCCGAGGCCAACTGTATGAGATTCAATAAGGCCAAGTGCCGGGTCCTGCACTTCGGCCACAACAACCCCATGCAGCGCTACAGGCTTGGGGAAGAGTGGCTGGAAAGCTGCCCAGCAGAAAAGGACCTGGGGATGCTGGTCGACAGCTGGCTGAACATGAGCCGGCAGTGTGCCCAGGCGGCCAAGAAGGCCAATGGCATCCTGGCCTGTATCAGAAATAGTGTGGCCAGCAGGAGTAGGGAAGTGATCGTGCCCCTGTACTCGGCACTGGTGAGGCCGCACCTCGAATACTGTGTTCAGTTTTGGGCCCCTCACTACAAGAAGGACGTTGAGGTGCTGGAGCGTGTCCAGAGAAGGGCAACGAGGCTGGTGAGGGGTCTGGAGAACAAGTCTTCTGAGGAGCAGCTGAGGGAACTGGGACTGTTTAGCCTGGAGAAGAGGAGGCTGAGGGAAGACCTTATCGTGCTCTACAACTACCTGAAAGGAGGTTGTAGCGAGGTGGGTGTTGGTCTCTTCTCCCAAGTAACTAGTGATAGGACGAGAGGAAATGGCCTCAAGTTGCACCAGGGGAGGTTTACTTTCTTTACTGAAAGAGTGGTGAAACATTGGAACAGGCTGCCCAGGGAAGTGGTTGAGTCCCCATCCCTGGAAGTATTTAAAAGACGTGTAGATGAGGTGCTTAGGGACATGGTTTAGTGGGCATGGTGGTGTTGGGTTGACGGTTGGACTCGATGATCTTAGAGGTCTTTTCCAAACTTAATGATTCTATGATTCTATGATTCTATCTTCAACTAGATCAGGTTGCTCAGAGCCCTGTCCAACCTGACCTTGAATGTTCCCAGGGAAACATGTTTTCTTTCTCTCTTCTGCCCCTAATAGGTATGTATACATTTACAAATGGCAGTACCAAAATTAAATGTCCAGACAGGACTTGGAATGGGTCTGTGTACTGCATAACTCCACTCTTCTTGTGATGGTCTACGTAAAACTGTATTGATGGCACTCTACACTGGGTAAGCCCATGCAGTTACTCCTTCTGCCAGGCCTTCTGTGTCTCACAGACATCAACTTATATGTCTTAGTTTTATGCATGAAATTCATGTAGTGGTTGGAGGGTAAAATTAAATGCTGTTTAAGATAACAGTTGAACAGTATCAACAGCTTTGAAGGTGGGAGGGAAATAGCAGATAAAGCCACATTTACTTCGATTATACTGTCTCACTGTTCAGCTGAAATGAAGAAAATGCAATTCCTGATGCTGTTCAGAGAGAATCTGAAGGCATTTGTGGGTATTTTGATGCAAGTGGAAATAAAGAGTCAGAGGAAATTCACTGTGTGGAGGAGGAACTGCACAACAGCGAATCTGTCCTCAGCTATTGAGCCTGAAAGCCAAAGTTCCTGTGTGTGTATGTATGCACCGTAACTCATCTAAGAGTATATATACTGTATGTTAGGTATATATACAGAAGATTTCAATATGAAAAGTATTCTACACTCTTCATGTAAAACCTATTTTTCGCTGTGTGATTGTCTGTACTGCAGTTCCAATCTATGAGGCAAATAAGTAAGAAAAAATATTTATTTAAGTTGCTAAAACAAGTATTATGCAAAATAGAAGATTTTGTTTTTCAAGAATAGTAGATGACTGTTTTCTTAGACAGTATATTAAGGTCTACATTCTCAAAGGTTTTTCTGGACTTATGCTCAGAAAGTGAGTAAAGTGATGTATTGTAAGTTAAAATTAAGTATTTTTGCCATTACTAAAAAAGATAGTATGAAATATTTTGTCTTGTGTCACTTCTCAGAATTGAACATAAGGGCTCAAGAATTTCTAATTTTTATTAGCACACAGTAAAGTAAAATTTTACTGTCTGTAGTGAACCTCTCAGAAAAAAAACATTTGGAAATGATGCAACTGAATATAATTTAGGTCCAGTAGATAAAGATGAAGAAAAAAAGACAAATGTAGAACCTATAACATTCAATGATGCATTGAATGCCATCAGCTTTTATTGTTGAAAGACTCATTTGCCATCGACATCTATGGAAGTTGATCTTTAGTATCTCCCAAGTGCTGAACTCCAAGAAGAAATACAGAATTAGCAATCAACAGGGGTAAGAAGAAGATATATTAATTGACAAAATATTTCTGCCAATATAGTACTTTATTAACTTTTCAGCTGAAAATAAGGGATAACTTGCTCCCAGTGGAAAGCACAGTGATGAACCTAACACAGAAAATAAAGACATAGATCATTAAAAAGACACATATAGATGCTATAAATGCTTACACATTTGACTGCTGCCTCCCCTGCAGCCTAATCTAGAGCTGGTGTTAGCGCCTCACAGGCATGTATGAGTTAAACTTCTGGGAGGTGGAAATCACAGAAATCAAATCTCTCACTTCTACCCTTTGTTATATTAAAAAACATGGATATAGGCAGGTGCACCTCTCACTACCTGTTTCTATGTTTTATGGATGACTCACAGTTGTCAATGCATGTTTGGAGGTCCTGGTGCATGACTGCTGAAACAGGCCTTTCAGGAGACATAGCTAGAAGGATAGCTGCTTTATAAATCCCAGGTTGTCTTAGGCACAAGGTGGGCATTGGCATGTTCTGGTCTACCAAAAGAGCTGTACTTCGGGGCATGCATAGTACCAGAGTAATATATGTCTAAGAAATTTGCTGTAGCAATGAAACTACTGGTAGAAAGCAACATGCCTAAATATTTTGTGGGGGTTGTGAATCACTCTCTTGGACTTAGGTGCTGAAATACTTTCTTGAATATGTTCTTAGAGCCTGATGATTTCTGTTTAAGAACTAATCACACTTATTTACTATTTAGTCTTTTTTGTGTGTATGAAGTTTAAAAAAGTTCTCCCTTAAATGTTCCTAGGAAACTACTGATTTCTACATATCTGCTTTTTTCCCTCATATAGTAGCTATGAAATTCAGCTGGTAACTGCTTTCCCAAGATTCCTAAGAACAGCAAACTCTGCTACATATTTCAGCAAATAGCTAAGGTGCAGGAAGATAGAATGCACTAATTTATACAGAACATGACCTTGTTTTTTCCTTTACACAATAGAAATGAATTAATTTTGCTAATTATTGGCTGATTACTCATATTGTATTTCTGGTGAGTTTGGATCCATTAACTAATATAAAGATTCAAGACCTGGTGTTAAATTAAATTAGAATACAAATGAAATAAGCAATCCCAGAATAATATCATACCATATAAAGATGACTAAATAATGATGCTATCAAAGTTCAAACAAATATATTTTGTTAGAGTTTGTAACTTCTATCAAGAAATAATAAACAGTAATTTTTTCTTATTCATTTTTCTTTTTGGTAGGTGATGAAGGCACCATTCAAGAGAGGAATCTGTAGTGCCAGTCCTTTCCAATTTGCCAGGAAAGCTTTCTTCAGATCAAAAGTAAAAAGGTTGTTGGAACTGCTAATGGAAGCAACTATAAACTTTGGAAGTACAAACCATTTCCAAATTAGTGCTATCTCAGTCTTTTTCTTACACACAAGGCACACTTGCTGTTCTCAATTACAAGTTACCAAAATATTTTTTTCCTAATTTCACTATTTTACTGGATAGTGGAAAACTGTCAGTTGTACACTGTGCTTCTTGTAAGATTTTTTCAAATTTGAGCCAACTATTAAAATAACATTAATCTATTTTTCTTTTAAGTGAAGCACTATTTCAGGTTATGCTTTCTCTGTGTAAGAAGCTGTCATTTCAGCTAACACCACCAACAATGTATTTTTCCTGCATTGTAATTGCTTTAGGCATGACCGTTTCCTCATTGCATGCAACTACACTTTTCTATTAGAAATAATATGTTCTGTACATAGAAATAAACCTATGCATATAGTACTTCATTAGAAATATTTAAGTTAGAATTATCTAACTGATGGCTTGGTAAAAATAAATGTCTGGATTTTTCATTTATTAAGTAAAACCACCATAGAAATAGATTATGCTTTTATGATGATTCCACATTAAAACCGGAATTATCAGTTTATTTCAAACTACCATTATTTCAAGAGCATTTTGTGATTCCTGTTCTGTTAGTACAGATGTGTTTTCCCTAGAAGACTTAGCAAGATTTGTACCTAGGATAAGCTTTTGTTGTTACTAGGAGGAGGAGTGATCAGCAGCCAGACACTGGACCAGTATCTCATTTCCTGTCTTCTGCAGGTGTCTATTAGCACATAGGAAGCAATTTGTTTATAGCATTGAAATTATTTTACTTGGTTTGGATGGGCAGTCTTGTTGACTTGTTTCCTTGTCAAGACACTGACATGAATCAATAAGAACACAATCCATGCTATGCACATGAAGCCGAGGTGGTCATCACAGTGAGCTGTGTATTATACATCACCACTTACCTCTAAATGTGAGAAAGGATAGTCAATGTCTTGTAGTTTCAGATTCCTGGCTACGTAACGTTCTTGGACTCCGGTTCCCAGAACATAAGGATCATAAATCTTGCACACAAAATATCATGCTAGTGTTTTCAGGGCATAATACCTGTTTAAATTGTCACAACACAAATTAAATCAACGTGGCTATCACAGTAGACACTGTTGGAGGATTTGGTTTAATAAATCTTAGGACCCTTCTGTTCAGGGTTTAATAAGTTAACTTTTCATTTAGGCTGAAGTTTCTTTACCATCAATTTAATTTATTGCTTAGTTTTCTGTAATTTTAATGTGCTATATACACAGCATCTTCTCCAGTATCTCACCTTTAAATCAATTCATTGCTTCCAAAGCAATTGGCTCATCTTACCTTAGTTTCAACAACATGCCTATGTTGTTGAAACTCTAATAGCTAAATAATTTCCTTTTTTGTTCTTTGTTTTTAGTCTTATTGGACTTGCACGCTGGAAACATTTTCTCTTGCTTGTCAGTATCTAGAGGCTTCTAATCAAGTACTTATGGAACCGTTGTGTCCTTCAGTTTTAACTGCATGTGTTGGTTGGCTTTACCTTGAAGACTTTAAATTCTCATTGGCTTTTCACATATAAATTAAACGTTTCACCTGAAATTTGATAGAACATAGATGCTTTCAATACCTTTACTCATTACCTGCTAAGTATGTTCATTAATCAACATTTCCTATTTTAAATAAAAATGTATTATTCTGACACTTGTGATTATGGTCTCCTAGCAACTTTCTCAAACCGGCCCTTTTCATTTCAATGGGTCTAAGACCAGAAAAGAATGAAGATAGCCTTAATTCTCTATGTGGTTTAATCCTTTTCTCCGTGTGGTATAACTTTAATTTATTAAAGGAGTTGATATCTGTAATTTCATTGGACTAATGATAAAGTACAGTATTAAGCTTCCATTCTACATGTCAGTGTAACCTATATCACAGAAAGAAAAATCTTTTCCCACATATTCACTTGGAGCCCGCAGTTAGCAGGCTGATTGTTTTTCAGAAAGAAAGCTCCAGCAAGGCATCTTAAAGGAAAAACTTAATTCAATAGGATTTTTCAATACCTCAGTAAGAATCAACTTTTCTTCATTTTATGCACGGCTCTCCTCAGCTCCACCAGGCTGCATGAGGTAAATTTTCTTGTCCCCAGTTGCCAAGTGCCTTCTCCTTTTTCGAGTCCTCCTTAAGCTTTTCTCTGAAATTACTACCTCTTCTTTTTATTTCTGTCCATATGTCTATAGCTTTTTTCTCCCGGACCATGTTTTTATGCCTTATCACAGCTCATTCTTACAAAACTGTGTAAACTCTTCTCCCTAGGTGTCTGATCTTACAACCTCTGGCACCCTGGGGGACAGCTGCACTGCTTTCAGAAGAAAGTTTACAATGCTACAACAGTAGATCCTAAAAATAATAGTTAATAAACCACCATATGTATTTATATATATATTTATGTATGTATATACTTGTCTATGAAGAAATCCATTCTTCATTACTGTCAGGGTGCAATTTCTCATTCTTCACCACACTTGAATTTAGGACTGAACAGATCTCTTTGCGTTGGTTGGCACTTACTCCATAGCTCCATCTTCATGGATACACAAGGAAAGCAGGACTAATGACAACATCAGAGTTCATCCTTTCTATGTATACCAAAGCTATCAATTTGAGCCTGTTCTTGAATTTAGATTTGTTAGTCATCCATATTGTTTACACCACTGTTAAATACAGACATAGAGGACAAATTCCGTAGCGCTCTAAAGGGCTAAGAGACTGGATAAGGGAGAGGGCTTTAGTATGGGCTCAAGTTTTTGTTTTTATAACCTGCAAAGGACAAATACAGGCAGCCCGAGTGCACTGTCCTCTAGGAGGCATGCCAAATTCAGCTTTTCTTTGTTGGCACACAGTCAACGTCCTGGTCCTGTGTGGTTTGGAGCCAGAAATAAGGTTGGAAAGAAAGCGCTTAGGATAGTCATGCTTAAACCCAGTCTAAGCTTTGCCCCAGTGTCCTTGCACAGCAAGAACTTGAATGAGCATGGAGGAATGATTTCTGTAGCACTGTTCTTAGCAAATCATACGGATTTTACCTTGGAAATATGGACACCAGCAGTTTGAGCTCTTTTACATTTTCTAGCAGTCACAGGAGGGAAAACACTCAGAGATTCTGCCCCGGAAAGAAGTGAACTGGAGAGGCAATAAAGAAGCAGAAAGGACTCTGGGGGAACTCACAGATCCTTCTGCAGAATCAGTGATGTCAAAGTTGGAGCTGATGCTCCTTTTATGGCTCCCTAACTTCTACTGATGTCCATTTTCTGTGGAGGTTAGTATAAGAAGGCAGCATGCACCCTCTGTCTGTTTTTATCTATTGTTGAGCTCAGTTACGCTGCACAATCTGTGAGCATAGTTCCAATACATGGGAAGTGCTTACCACGTGAAATATACTTGAAATTACCTAGAAATTAAGTCTCTGTGATTGTTTCTAGATATACACATAAATGTACTCAGCTGAACCCAAGCATTCAAAGTCTTCTCGTTCTGACGGATAGTGAGTTCACTGACATAGATAGGGACTGCACCATGTAGACTGGCCATAGTAACAAAAAAAACAGGTCCTGACAGGTTTGGTTTTCTAGTATAGACATAGTGTAGCTGTTAAATCTGGTGAAATCCTGAATCTGATCAGGTCAACAAAAGTCAGTTGGATCCAGATTTTGCTGTTTTCTCAGTCTTTGAACAAAGGTTTCTCCTTTAGGACTTTCACCAATTTTTTCCAGCATCAAATTATATACTGTTTTTGTGGACACAGATACAAGATTGGATCTTGCTGTTATTAGTTCAGTGTTTCACACACATTTGGAGAAATGTTCTCTCATCATGCTATGTTAAGAGTAGTAGCAATGGAGAAAACAAAATGGAAAACAGAAGACTTCCAGCGAGACTTAAAGCAGTATAAGCCAACATTTGCTTGCTGACTTAATCTGTGCATTTTGCTACTATCAGCTTCTTTTCTAATGGCTAAATTCAACCCTGTCTTGGAGTTATCGATGAAATTCATTGTCCTTACTGGAAAATAATTCTTCTTTCTGGTTCCTGCTGCTTGCCGGCTACTGTTCTTGTTTCTCTGCTTCAAACTTTCTCCATCCCTTTTCATTTTCACCTGAATATATTCTCTCCTTTGTCTCCTTTCCCTCCTTCAGCTATCAGAATTGAATTTGGTATCTGCATAACTTAGTGCAATGGAAATATAGTAGGGTGGATTCTATATGCTGCACAGAATAGAACTAAACAAAATTGCATACACTTGCAAGAAGTAGTTTTTAGGCCCATCCTTTATTTCTCGCTCATTGGGATAAAACAGAATTGAATTAATAGTTAATTACTGGTTCTTATAAAAGTAAACCCTAATTTAAATTTTTTTTAAAAAGGTAAAAAAAAGGCAAGCCTCTTAGTCAATGAAAATTAGTGGCTTATAACTATGGGAAATTTCTATATTTTGAAGTATTAAGAAAGAAGGGAAGAAGGGAAGAAGGGAAGGAAGGAATGAAGAAGCGAGGGAGGAAAGAAGATAAGAAAGGAAGGAGAAAGAGAGAGAGACAACTGTGTAAACCAGTTACATGTTGTTTAACCTCAAAGGAAGATTTTTCTCTCCTGCAAGTTATTCACTTATGCACTTGCTACGGAAGCAGCACTGTGGGTAAGTTGATAGCCTGTACAGGAAAGGAAAGAATGGCAAGCTGATTACTTTATGGTTATTTCACAAAACTGATGAGACAGCAAATGATATTCAATCCTATTAAAAAGACTAAGAACAGCCTTTTTTCCCCCCTTTTAAAAAAAATCCTGCATTCCTTGCGCTGGGATTGGATGATATGATTCTACAATTCAGGGAGTCTGGAAATTACAGAACATCTGCAACGAAATTGGTTTTCTGTGGAAAACTGATGAATCACTTACTGCCAATGACTGGAAGGAAAAGTACTTGTTTATGCCCTTATGTAATGAATTTTTATGAGGTGAAGTTTGCTGTTTATAAAAAATATACTTTCAGTTGCTGTAGATGTAAAATAATAGAATTCAGAATTTAGACCAACGCATTACTGAAAAGGCAGTCACTAGCAGAATACATCTGCTTACAAAATGCCAAAAAAAGGGCTGTTACTTCTATAATAGAATTAAAATTTCCATCCATCCTCTAAGGTCTTACAAGACAAAAAAAAAAAACCAGGAACAATATTAACACTGTTACCTTTGCTAACATATCTTAAAGTAAAATGAATACTTTTATCAAAAAATATGTATTCTGCTTCAAAAAGCAGATCTGAAATGTAGTATAGAAGAAAATCATGCTCGTGAGCAATTCCTCAAAAAGCAAGCAATGTCTCTTTGTAAACATGGACAACCAAGTACCTGCTCTTCCTTGCATGCCCCCTGACTAGAAATCTCTTTTAAGCAAGAGTTAAACTGATAGCTGGGGGGTAAGAACTGACCATTTGAATATGAAAAGTAACTTTTCACAATCATCAAATGTGTCTTCAGACAGTTGTATGTCTGCAAATTAATTAGTGGAGCTAGTTTTGAGAATTTAACTGAAATAATTGTTTTATTCTTACATTGGGGGATGGGAACAAGAGTTGAGTTTGATTGCAATGGTCTTTTAATTTTTTTCAGTATCTTGAGATATTTCTGTAAAAGACGTCACTGCTTGAATGTGACTTCTTTTTGGATCCTGTCAAATATTTCCAGGAATAGCTGTAGGTGATTGGAAATATACAGATATATATTTTTAATGACTAATGCATTTTGCTTTATTTGCTTTTTTATATTATGTATGTGAAAAACTTCAAGTGTTATTTTCTTCATGCTTCTTATCTCCTTGTCCTGACATCTATATTGGTTCTGCAAGTACTGCTAATGTACCAGTCTTTCTTGGATCAATTTATAAGTATATTTTCATGAAGATGAGTTTTCGTGGCACTAAGCAATGGCGTAATGAGCAACCTGCATTCCTTTGTGCCTTGCCACACATCTACCACCTTTGAAATTGTTACACGGTGCCTGCTGTTGCTATCGGTCACAGGGATTGTGAAAAGGATGTAACTGAGAAGGCACGCTGCAGGTCCATCTACACCTTCTGCAATGGCCAGGTTTGCTTAAACACGGAGACAGCTGGCCAAGCGCGACTTAACTGTTATCCTATTTTCCACAATGCATGTAACAGAAGCTGTGCCACTTGGCTAATTGCCCATCTCATGCTTGCATTTGCAGCATGCTCTGGCCATTCAAGCATTGCTTTTGGAGAAGAAATACTACTCAGCACATGGGACCATTTTGTCCTCTGTATATGGAACGAACAGCAGTGAGTGCAAAGCTTTTGCATGGAAAAGGCCGTCTTCAAAATCCTCATGCTGCTTACCCTGAAGCCACAGTCCTCTAGAGCTCCGATTCCTGTGTCCGACACCACTCACTGCCTCTACTCTGGCCCTATTCTGATCCTTTGGGTTAATATGGAACAAATCAGGGATGGGTCGTTATTACTGATAGCGTAGCAGTCATAGAGATGTTAGAGCCTGTTGTGAAAACTATCCTGAAGCGACAGTAATTATTTGCTCTCTGAATCTATCTTTGAACCATGTTTTGAACCATGTGACTTTATTATGTGGCGCAATCCATGGGATCCACAATCTTTGGTAGGAACCTACATCAAAGGAGGTTAGAGTTAGGAGTTATCAATAAATATTGCGCTCATATCGTACAGGCTTTTGTTAATTACAGAGACTGTTTTGTGGATATTATAACTGGCTATTGTAGTCACTCACATGAGAAACTTACCTACTTAAGTACAAACGGACTGAAACCTTCATCAATGCAAAGTATTTCCAGAAAAGCTTAATTAGCCTCTGGGTCTGCATCGTGAACACTGCTTCTTATGCCTTGTCATGGGCCATGCATCTCTACCCAGATAATTGTGTCTCACATAGTATGTTCAGTCAGGTGTTCAGTTCCTGTTGTGGTTTAATGCATCTGAAAGTAAGATGGAGATCACCAGTGACAAACTGGGTATCAATATCCAGAATACCAAGCCCATTGTTGCACCTTACTGCACCATTCACAACCATGACTAAAGATCTTGCATCAAGACTGGGTATAAAAGGAGAGGATTCCTCCAGAGTAATCAGGTAACAGGCAGTAGACCTGATTTAAGGCAGAGCAAGTTTCAAAACTCTTCGCAAGTCTTTAGTGCTAATACAGATTCCAATGTAAGAGTCAATACTGCCACAAACACTACCTACCGTCTTTGCCTGTTGCAATAGGCACTCTCCTAGTTGCCTAGCCCCAGGGATTGCCCTCTCTCCTGGCAGAGAAACCTGATCCTTTCTGCACCCTGTCTTTGGGCCCCAAACAACATGAGAAGTAACTAGAGGGCAGGCTAGCAATCTTGTTAGGGAATCAGGTATATTTACCTGAAGACTTCTACTGAACCTATAAGCCGTGACTTTTTTTTCCATTAAGACAATGTATCTCTGAGGAAGATCCTTGACACAGTTATTGCACCAGAGGTGTCCTTCCCAAATGTACAAACAATTTGGAGATGCTAGGTTGGGCTGCTTCCTTGGCAGACAGTGTCCTGAAAGACTAATTAGGTAAGGTCTCTAAACAAGATGGCACACCAGCTATTGGCAAGTGTCTAAAAGCTAGGGGACATGACAGGACACATTGGTCAGTTTAGTCAAACGTGGCAGTTCTGCAGTCAGAGGTTGGACAGAGGTTTGTAATGAATATAGAAAATGGCAGAAGAGAGAAGAGTCAGTCTCTCCCCCTCTCCTGGGCTACTCCAACATGCTATGATTAGTTCTCCATTACAGCTCTTCCAATATAGCATAATGCAGAGCAGTTACCAGACTGACAACCTTTTGTTCCCTGAAATATCCTTGAAAAATCTCCCTGAAAGTAGACTGATTTCTTTGAGACGTATGGTAGCACACTGGCCAACTTTACCATACTTTGGACCAGTCTGTTCTCTAAGTGGACTCAGGATCAGAGAGGTATCCAACTAGGGATTTTGTACTTACTAAAAACTGCCTGCAAGATCTAGAACTACCTGTACTTGCTGTTGCACAAGTTTGCCCACACCTCCTACCTGAAATGGGTCTGCATTCTGTGTGCAGTGAACAGACAGTTTAAGCAGAGGTACAAAACCCCAGGTGTGCTCCAGAGAATGGAAGAGATCACTGGTTGGCCTTAGCAAATGCCCTACAAGTATCTCTGTGCATGTTTGTGTAGTCATCTGGTCCCAGTGTCCCAGCCTGAGAGGGATTCACCCCCCTCAAATGTCTTTTGCTTGAATGCCATCTATTTGATCACCTTGCCAGGCTTGCGTCAGATCCTGCCTTGGCAGCGGGCTCCCCTGGAATGGTGAAAACTATTAAGATTGCAATAACAATTTAGGTGGATGTTTTGATGGTGACAATATGGAAAACTTGGGAGGGTGAAGGCAGGCAGTTGTAATCTACTTGACCAATTTTATTAGAGCTTTTCCTGGGAATGCACAAGGTGTTGACATTCAGAAGGTATGACGCACCATTTTGAAACTGCTCCCTGGTGTTTCGGGTGCATGCACTGTGACTTGCAGTAGCCCAGGCTATGATATTTTTGTTATCAGAAGTAAATGACCATCAACTTTAATACCTACCACGGCAGTAACCACATGACCCTATCCTGCGTGTCCAGTCATGCCACAATATTCTCTTCTTAGTACAAGCCAAGACAGCTTCCTAGCTGTGTTTACACAGCAAAGTGTAACAGTTGACAATCTATTGCTATAACTAGTCTGCTCAGAAGAATTATTAGAAAGATAATTTACTTTGGACCCTAAAATTGAAGAAAATTTTTAAGTGAACTGTAACTATAAACTAGTTCCCCACTTTGCATTTTAGTCTCATGAATACTAAAGTATGAAATCACCTGACAGCCCAACCATTGAATAGGCATGATAACTAGCCTTCCAAAAAAAAAAAAAAAAAAAACAACCCCAAAAAACAAAACCCACCCCAAAAAAAGTCTCGCAACCTCCTGTTAAGAAGCATCTTTTATTTGTCAGCTTGGTTTTCATAAGAACAATACATCCCAGATAACAATGGTAGTAATATTCTCAAAGACATTCATCAGTTTGGACTGTATTTAGGAAATATATTTCTTTCATCTTTCTTAACACCTTCTCTTCACCACTTTGTCCAGATCATCCTTGCCCGTAACACCTCGCACTTACAGAAAAATAAAGAAATATTTCCAGGCAATGCAGAAATCAGATACTATCCCTGACATTTCTTTTACAGAATATTGAAACTCCTGCCTTTAAGTCTTCCATAACAGTACTTAAACGAGACCTCTCTTAAACCATATAGAGTTGATGGAGTGGTGGTGGTTTGTGGAAGCAAGGAATCAGCATTCTCTGACTCCTTTCATCTAAATGCCTCCAAAATCACACCTTGTGACAACTGGTAATTCTCATTCAAATGAAGTTATATTAATAAACATATTAAAAAACTTATCATAATTAGTCTGAGTTATGGCTTCATTTTTTTGATTTCTGATACAATGAAAATGTTCTTGTAGCACACAAAGACACATAACAGAGCACAAATAAAACTGTTAATACAGGGCTGTAACTCCTACCCAAGACTGAATAAGAGTTCTGGTCCTTTAGCTTTCTTAAAATCTAGGCATTTACCCTTTTCACTGCTGCACATATGACTGCTCAGAAGTACATTCTCATGGTAGCTGAACACTAAAAAGCTTTTGTTTAGAGAAAATGACTGAAGAGATTAACATTCCAAGATAAATTTTGTTCCCTCTACTGCAGGAAGCATCACCAGATGCATCGTAGTCCTTTGTTACAGTAGAGTTTTAACCTGAAAATATAATGCTTATGAGGACAAATTATCAATGCAATTAGTATGTAAAATTAGATTATCCTTTGATTAGTCTACAAATTATCTAATTTTTCTCTGTAATATCTTCAAGTAAGACTTTCTGCAGTTTATATATCACAAGCCGCAACAAAACAGAATTAAAACATAAAAAAAGGTTATTTTTAATTTTACAGTGCCATAAGGAAGCTGCTGAGTATTGACTTTGGAGTCCTAAAAAGCTAACCTGGTAGCAAGTAGTTTTTCAAAACACAAGTTGAAATCTTGGTCTCATAGATCTGATTTTTGACTACAACTGAGAAGGTTTCACCACATGGTAGATTAAAAAAAAAAAAAAAAAATTCAGTATCTGACAAAAGGAACCACTCTCTTCCCAAATCTTTTATTTCTGAGAGATGCATTGTACCTGCTTACTTGCATGGAAAATAAAAGAATTAAAGCCACACCTTAGGATCTAGGATCTTAGGGTAATGCAAAGTTTATTTATGCCATAAGACAGACTTTACAAACTTTGTCAGTGCTACGGGCTACAAACCTAACACACTGATGATGAGGTACTACAGTAGTAGGCCAATGTTGTATGTTAACTATGAAAAGTTCAACTCCAGAAGAAGAATAGGGAAGCCAACTGCAGTATAGCACAGCCAGCAGAAAACAGCTGTACAACAGAGGTACAAAACTTCTGGAAACAGGTTTTGTACTGGTACTGTAACAGGGGTGAAAAACAGAGTATATATTTTACTAGAATTTCACCTGAATGAAGCCACAAGAGACAAAACAAACCTCAGGAAATTCATACAGCTTAGGTAAATCAAACAGCAGGACAGAGAGAGGTGGAATGAAAAAGGAAGGTAACATTCTTTAAATATTCAGGAAAAAGAAACATTTCTAAATAGGAAAGAAGTTAAGTCCTACATAAGAAGAACATGACACCTAACAGTCCAATATAGAAAATCCATGCCCTTTTGACACAATACTGCACTGTGACTTCAGAAGGAATGAAGGCTCCACAGGAAAAAAGGTCTGCTATGATTATAAACCACAAACACTGGATTTTGGATGTGTACAACTCTTAATTAATAAGGATAGAGAGAGAGGTAGCAGGAATGCTGATGATCCTCACCTCAAAGTCAGGGTTGCCAATACATTTCTTTGGGAAGAGCTATGAAGTGATGTGCAGGGACAATTCATACAGAATTACTTCAGGACCAGCAAGTAACTCCAGGGTAGCCTCCAACAGACTTGCCAGTTTCAGTACTTTTAATAAAGACAGATTTGTACCTGCTGGTTCAAATGGCAACTGTGAGTAACACAAATTTGGCAGGCTGCCGATACACAGGTTTGATGGCAAATAATGTATTGTGGCACAGTATCTGGAAGCAGTTGCTCTGAAGTCTCTGTTGACTCAGAGAATGGTAGCAGAATTAATGAAGTTTTTGGGCTGCCCAAAGATACTTATGAGCCCGCTAACTATATTTAATTGCATCAGATGAAAGCGTTGTGTGTCACTCTAAAGATCAAAACCTAGAATTTAAGATCTTCAAACAAATAGGCTGGTGGGTTGTTTTAATCAGACACTGAAGAATGTAATAAACCATTTCATAAAAGTAGATCAAAGATATTGGATCAGTTGTTACCATACTATTTTTGGGACTGACTATTGATGATAGCCAACCAAGAACACAGCCATCACAATGTGATTTACTCAATTTAACTGTATAAGTTTTTGAGAATTTAAGAACCAAAAAAGGATGCAAACTATTTTTGTGTTAATGAGACACTTCTGGGTAAGGCTTCCTGTTAAAAAAGGACTGCCATTTTGAAAAAAGTAATAAATCTTATGAAACCAGGTCAGGGAATAATTGGATGAAGTGTTAAAACAGGGAATAATAAAAACATTGCAAAGCCAACCGAGAAAGCAAATAGTAATAGTAAAAAACAGGAAGAGTTAGCTTTTTTTTTTTTTTTAGTATGTCTACATGCGCATAGCTGTGTTTGATCTTTTTTCTGTGTGGTAGTGAGCTGTTAGTGAGGTTTGGCACCCACCTTGACCACACCAAACAAAGAAGAGTGGCAAGTCCCAAAGACAGCATCTTGTGAGTAAACAGTTTTCTCCAATGTCTCTGACTCAGAAGAATGCGGGTACCTTGGGCAGCTGCCACATTCCAATGGATGATGGACTGCGTCCCTCAGCTTTATAGGGAAGAAATGGGAGGTGGTCCTACATACATCACTGAAGATCACAAACACATAGCTGAGTGAGAAAATGAGTTCGGTCATCTCATGGAGGTCTAGAAGGTGCACTGTATTTGCACAGGAAGTGGTTATATCTCCTGTAGGCACACGTTAAATATGGAGTATCTATCTGTCTACCAGATGGATCACTTAAAGCTTTGTTCTATTGCTACGAGAGCAATTCTGAGTTAGAGAAAGAGTATGTCCTGTTATGGTGGCTGAATACGACAAAAACTATTAATAATCTCCTGAGATGACAATTCACCTTACACCTTTCCTTTTTGCAGTGGAACATCACACTGGGAATTCAAATTTAAAATATTCAAATTTAAAATTATTCTTTAGGCACAACAAGGATGACTTTCCCACTAAATCCATCTACTACCTAAGTTGGTAAATGGCAGAAGCTTTTACAACAAGCTTGGGAAAATCCACAAAAAGGGCAGAAGCTTACTGGGCATCCCCTCTATCTTTCAGGAAAGTATATAGCATGCAGTTAGGAAGTGGCAGGCTGACAGACTCTAGATCTAAGAAGGAATAACTTGACAACATAGGGGTACCAAACTGGGATCAAGTAGTCTGAGAGAGGAGAAGAGCTGGTGAACTCCTTTCTATTCTTTCCTTCAGAGAGGCAAGTTGGCACTGTTACTCAGTAAAAAAAACTAAGACCAGTAAAGACATATGTTACAACAAATTACAGAGTCTCCAAAACCATATTTAAGCTGCCTTTTTACAATAATTTTTTAATTTTTCCATTAATCTCTGCAACATAATATTTCATGTACAGTATAAAAACAAATCAACCCCATATCAAGCATGCAATTCTGTCATTTCAATTTTATATTTCAGTGGCTGAAGACTGTGTACCTCTGAGCCACATTTAGGACATGTAAAATACATATCAAATAAATAGTTACTTTTAATACAGTAGTAACAAAAAACATGCGAACAGCCTATGGTATGAGGCATAGTAGGCCATTCCCCACATAGTGAACATTCCTTGCAGTGAGCTGCTAATGCATTTTCACTATTGGAAAGACCTGCAATAGGCAAACACCAAGAAGAAATTTTAAGTTTTAGTTTCTGTACATTAATAAGTGGTAGCAGATAGATCAGAAATTCAGCAAAGCCATGCCATAAGAGCTCCCTGTTCATGTACTCGAATCCTACCTGACGAACACTTTGTGGCTTGCAAAAAACTGACCTAATTCCTAGAATGCGTTCTGTGAGCGTTGCAAATGTTCCTTTCTGAAGAAAAATCAGAAAATTTAAAAGTTCACAAAGTTTAAGAAGTCCAGCTCCAAAGTTAATATAACGCTTAATTTTGCAGAAAGATTGCAGCTGACGATTGCTAAATAAATCATAACATCTTTCTTCCAACCATCTTCCACCAACAGTGAAAATAAGATACCATAACTTCTGGTGTTTGCTCAGAGGTTGGTATTTCTCTGTCTGAGACAAGTTATTCTTGTACTGAATATTCAGAATAGCCTGTCCCACAGTTGCATTCTTGGAATAGACAGTGAATCTCCATAATATAAGCCATAAAAATGCTTTTACTTCTGGTTCAAAATGAGCCAACACCCCTGGTTTAAATCCATGAAAACAGCTGGTAAACTGGGACCACACTAGTTGTTCCAGGGCTTTGTTTAGTTCAAGAGCATCAAGTTGACTTATTCTGAGCACAGGATTCACACTCTTTTCATTTCCAATGCTGGAGGCCATTTCTTCACAAAAAAAACTTTCTAGGAATAAACACAAATAGATTTTAGTATAACGGAGCATTTGCTATTTTTATTCTTATTAAAGATAACAAAGTTGTAATATACCAGCAGTAAACAAGAAATAACACAAAAAGCTTTTTCAGAATGCTGTATTAATACGCTATTAATATGCTACAAGTCCTCTCAGGAAGCTTTATATTAACAGTATAAAGTTTTATCTCAAAATAATTTATATTGGAGTATTTCTCACAAACAGTAACGTTTGTATTTGGTTACAGAGGAGTGTTGAACACCTTCCAGATATTTAGAAAACTCCAGAGATTTAATATTTCACTGTATAAATTAAAAAACAAAATTGCTGGGCATAACTGTAATATTCAGTTGGACCTTAAAATAGAAGATCAGAAACAAGAATAGTAAAACTATATGGTGTTTTATGGAGAAATAGGGAAAATGAACATACTAACTAAAATCTAGAAGAGAACAGTGGGGTGGATAGAAAATACTGCCATATGAATACTTCAGTAGCTGCAGCTGAAAGTAAAATCTTAGAAATACTAACAAATTTAAGGATTACATACAGAAAAATATGGATGAAAATTAAGGTGGGAATGATAAAACTTACTAAATAAAGGCAGTGTTTTGTTTAGTTAAGAGAAGAATCATTATATGAGATTCAAGAAATATTCAGCATTCAGACATAAATTATCATACACATCACTGAACCCTGCATATATTTTCTAGAGTCTTTTGACAGGTGCGGGATTGTGCTACTTGTCGTATAACAAATTTCCTGGCAGGTCGATTAATGTATACTAGCAACTTCACAAATGTATACTCTTCTTGTTCAAGCATTACAGAGAAAAATAAAAATATTTGTTAACATTGCTTGGTTTAAATGTTATTGTATCTGGAATTCTGTGACTAAGAAAATAAACGCAATAAACTGCAAAAGCAAAATATGGATAACGCCTCAGTAATGCAAAATTGTGGGGTAACTGATTTTTGGTTCCTTTTGTCCACATAAAAAAACCTAAAGTGATTTAGGAGAAGTGGTATATTTCATGTAGTGTGCAACATATTTCACTTTCTAACCCAGATGCTTTGTATAACAGACAAGCAAGGGTCAACAGCCTTCTGGAGAAAGTACAAAAGAAGGCACTTCAAATCCTTATAAATAAGGGGAAAACCTGCTGTAACACAAGACTGCTTTGAATAAAAGATGCCATATAGGATCCTATATAGGAATGGTTGCTAACGATGCTAAGAATACTAAAAAAAAAAAATCCTCCGAACCAGTAACTTGTTTGCTGAAACAGAGTACACCAAAAGTTTTAAAACCTAGTATAAAACATTATTTGTAGCATTCCTACTGTTTTCTTTACTTATAATTGGACATGTCTGTAAGGAAAATATCATACAAAGGTAACAGGAAATAGGATTTTGTTCTTAATGTATGCTGTACAACAGTAGTTTCCAATTAACTAAGACTGGCTACATGGGTAGGGCATACAATAGCTCCACTCAGTTTCTTTAAACTCCTCCTTCCTCACTAGCAAGCAAAATATGGCTGAAGGTAGTATAAGGCCACCTCCTCTGGGCAAACAGCTAGGGGGTTCATAGCATCAACCCGCACTGGCCTGACAAGCCAGTACACAAGGGTATACAAAGGCAGTATACCCAAGCCGGTCTCACTCACACTTCTGTCTTTTCTGTAGTAAGCACCAAGGGAAAGGAAGTGTGGTTGGAAAGCGTTATCCAGTATCATCCCAATAACTTATCTCCTCCGCTTTGTGATCAAAGGATCAATTCAGCCCTACTGGATCTTGCTGTATCACTTCAAAAACTCCAGCTCCAATGACTATCCACCCTCCCACCGCTCATCATCTCATCCCACTACCATTTTAGGAACCATAGCCTCTGATAACTGTCTGCTCTGGAACCTGTCACTCTGGTTTAGTGCTATTCACTTGTAACCCTAGAAGTCTAGTGTCTTCTTCACTTCTGGGAACACCTCAGTCCCTTCTACTCATTTCACTCTGTTCTACTCATTTCAGTTACCCTCCTACTAGCGTTCTATACAATTCCCAATACACATAGACCCCTTTCAAAATCTTGAAGTTATTCAAAAGGGACATCTTATCAAACAGCTTCCTTGACCCATCTACTAAGACTATTTTCCAACATCAATTCAACCATCTTTTCCAGCTGCCTTCCATTATCCCAGGTGCTATGAGAAACTGCTGTTGTAGAACGAGAAAATCCATGGATCACTATAGGCTGGGAGGTGACCGACTGCATAGCTGCTTTGCAAAAAAGGACTTGGGGATTCTGGTAGGCAGCAAGCTGAACACAAGTCACCAGTGCATCCTTGCAGCAATAATGCCTACTGGAGTGCACTAGCATGCATACAGCTAGCAGACTGAAGGACGTGCTTATTCCCCTCTACTTGGCACTGGTGAGTCTACACCTTGGACACTACGTCCAGTTTTGCCTCTTTTCTATCAATAGTACAAAAGAAATGTGAACAAACTGAAAAAAGTCCAGCCACTAATATCATCAGGGAGCCCCAACACCTGACATATGATGAGAGCTTGAAGGAACTCAGATTGTTCAACTTGAAGATAAGGCAGCTAAGAAGTGATCTAATAGTAATCTTCCACTACCTAAAGGTTACAGAGAAGATTAAGTCAAACCTTTCTGTGAGATGCAGTGAAAGAAAGAAAGGCAACTGGTTGTAAGTTGCTACATGAGAAATTCCAGTTGGACATACAGAAACTGGAACAGTTTGTGTAGAGGGACTGTGAAATCTCCATCCCTGGAGATTCTTAAAATTTGACCAAATGATGCCCTAAGTTACCTGTTCTAGCATTGAATTTATCCCCAATTTTCACAGGAGGATGTACCGGATGTCACAAAGATCTTCCCCGGTCACTCTCAAAAATTTGTGCATGCTTCGTAGTAGAATCTAATTGATTTGCCTCTTGATTTGTGACAATACATATTTTTTTTTCATGTCCATGATCCTTTATAGAACTTTATTTGAAGGAAATAACTTCAGTGAACCTGTCAGTGTGGGCTGGAACTTTGTATACAGAAAATGGGAACCACTTCTGAACCAACAAGTCCAACCACTGTTTGTTAACCTTTGAAATTTTGCAAAATCCAACAAGAATCCTTTTTAAAAAAATTAGAATCAACACCATATATACTGTTTAACTGTGACATATTTAGTGTCTCTTCCTGAATTACCAACTAGCAGTCAACTTTGAAGTCACTTTTATACAAACTATATGGAAAAGGAAGAATATCAGACAAAAACATAAGCAACTAATAATAAAGATGTACCCCTTTAAAATCCTTTAAATTATGCTTATGATATTCCTATGAAAGCTTTGCTTACCTAATTGTTGATCAAAAAGAAAGCTTTCTCAATTTAAGCAATAAAACTGGGCATTGGTCTGAAGTTCTTTGTTGCTAAGAACACAAAGTTTGCCATAGGCCATGGCTGTTAACTGGACCCTGCAAGTTACTTAAAGATTATATCCATATAGTTTTGATTTTAATGTGTAAGCACATTTCAGTGTGCATACTGTTATGTACAGGCTGAAGTGCTCTGCTACACAGTATGCTTACTTCCAAAATGATTTAAGGTTTTACTGCACTTATAGGGTAGATACGTACTTCCCATAGACAAACATTAAAAGGGAAAGTCTGAAATCTGTATTTTCCTATGAAAAATGTCTGCAAATGTCCTAATCATCTGGATAACAGCAACTGTTTCTTTGAGAGAAGTGGCCTAAATTCTACTCTCTCTCTATTTTGCTATAGTAGGGAATTGGCATTATATTCTTTATCTATGATGCCCATTTTTTCAAGTGATAATAAATAAAGAATAAATAAATGATAATAAATAAAGTTTTACCTTTTAAACTTACTTCCTCTATACAAAATCCTTTCAGAAATTTGTTAGATTTTTCAGTTTGTACTGTTTTCACAAGCAGTGGTCCTAGAGTAGGAATAAATGAGAAATATTCTGGTATAAAACTAGATAATAAATACAGCCTGTAAGTGTCAAGACATTCAACTTGTACTTTTTAATGTTATTTTTGCATTCCATATTCTGCTGAGCTACACAGACTATAAGGAGAATGTTGTTTTTCCTCCACGTTTCTGCATTAAATTCTATTTGTCATGTCCTTACTGTTCTAACTCTCTTATTTGGTCTATTTTAAATTATTTAAAACTTAAGAACTCAGAATTGTAGACCCAGTAATGAAAGAGTCAAGTATCAATGCCCAGTTAAGGATGCCATCAGGCTTAGCTTTTATGATCAGAATTGAACAGTCAAAAATTAGGTGAAGATACATAATAAACTCTACGTGTGATTGACTTGTTACATAAATACACTTTAAGACAAAACACTGAAGACTACTACTTGAAAGGTTCTCCCTTGGTTTTACACTGTCACAGATATTGCATAGAAAAAAATAAAAAATTGCCTCCCAGAAAAAAAAACAAAAACAGAATGTTCTTATTAAGTATTTCTTAAATAACCTATAGTTTTTCTGTTTGTTGGGTTTTTTTTTAAAAACTAAACAAATGAACAATCCCACTTGTACAGTACACTGTGCAACAAAAAAAGATTATTATTGTATATCACCAGGGAAAGAGGAATTTCTTCTGGTAAATGTTAGTGCTGTTATCGAGCATTGTACAAATTATGAATGAATATATTTTATTTGGAAACATGTTATTGACAGAAATCTATCAATAGTAATGTGAGTATTGTCAACAGCCTGTCAATATTAATGTAATTATGATTAAGGGGATAACATGGATTCTAGCTATAATACCAAGTAACATCTCCTGCATTGCTGCTATCAATATAAGCATTATTATTGACCTGTTCTGGGACTATCAGTATGAGATGTATTACCATCAGGCATATTTGTCAATGCATTCTGCCCACAAAAATTCTACATTTAAATTTACAGGTCTGTAAACTTTGCCTGCAGAAATATACAAATCCAAGTAACGTCTAGGGTGCCATTTCTTCCACAGGGCTATTCCACTGGGTATGAGTAACCAAGGGGTTCCTACTGTCTCAGTGCTACTGCAATTGCATTCCCTGCTTTTCTAGCATCATCATTAGAAGACAGACAGACATATATTATATGCAGAAGCTTCAAAATATTTTTAAGTATGATTTGTCAAAACACTTTTTGGGAAGCCAAATAAAAATATATTTTGTTAAGTCAAAAATGAACTTTGTTCTTTACTGCTCTAACTTCAAATTGCATTTAGGATGCAAGAAGTAGCACCTCCATTCACTTTACTGAGTTCATGATTTAACTATTTTAGATAATCTCTTTTGTGCAGCCAAAACATGTAATCTGAGCACTGTAATCATGCAGAGACGGAAGAGACCACAAGAGACCACCTAACCCTAACTCAGCATGAACGCAGGCTCAAGAATATCTCGACAGATGTTTAACTACCAAGAAAGCCGATTCCACACTTGCTCTAGGTAGCCTGTTCCAGTGTTTTTTCTCTCATTTAATCTAAAGCATCCTTATCACAAATAAAGATGGTTTTCATTCCACAGGAGAAAACAATAACAACAATGGAGAAGAATTTTCAGTTTGTCTGCATCTTATCAAGAGGAAAAAGTGGTGAGGGGACCAACTATATGTAGAAGATTTGCCAAACTAGACAACGTCCTCTTTCGTACAACATGACTGCTATGATCCTCCAGAAAAAAAAAACAAACAAACCTTTACTTTTTTCCAGCAGCATAGTTAGTATTTACCTTGAGGTCTACTATATCTTCAGATTTTGTTCTGTCATTTTTCTGTCTGAATAATTATTTCCTGTTTTGTATTCACGTATTTGAGTTTTTCCTCCTAAATGCAGTGCTTCGTACTTGCCTGCACTGCTTTTCACTTTCTTGATTTCAGAGATTCTCTCCAAATTCATCAAGAATATTTTGGATTCAGATCTTATGTTCAAAACAAAGAAAAAAAAAAAAATCCCCAAAACTTTCAACCCCTCTTCAGCTTAGTATCATCAGTAACGTTTATAAGTGTGTGTTCTCTTCGATCATCCAACTCATTAATGCCTTTTCATCTTGAAAGGGTACTATAATTACTCTGTAAAGGCAATTTTTCAATTTGATGCTGATAATATCAGCATGTAATGGAGATAGTATTGATATTACATTTCCCTAGCTTGCTTATGCAGGGAAAAAGACTATTAAAATCAAGCTGTATTGTACCTAAAGTTTTCCTCTTACTTACGAAGCTTGTCATCCTTTCTAAGAGGAGAAACAGATTAAGGTTTCTTATGAACAGGTCATGTCAAACCATACTGGCTGTTTTACAATCTCTCTTCTGTGTATTTTTAGATACAAATTAATTGCTAAACTATTTACTCCTGAATCTTTATTTGAAATCAAAACTGAGAGCTTCAATAATTCTCTTAACAAAAGAATAGAGAGACACAAAAACACACACAAACCCATTTTGCTGGCTATTTTCACCCTCTGGGACATAAAATAAATAAATAAATAAATATAATCAGTGATGCCTAATTCCTCAATCATTCTAGGATGAATTTTATTAGTATTTGCCACTTGAGCACATCTATATTAAGATTCCTTAGGCTATTCTCTCTGTGCTTTGGTTCCACTCTTATTTCCTAAGATTAATTTTATGAAGTAGCAGGTCACAATATATCTCTTTTATAAAGTATGAAGTAAAGAATCAGTGTTTGAAAATCTGTTACTTGTTCTCTTTTCTTATTTAATAATAGATCTAGGTAATGGACCTATCCCTTTGTGCCTCAGATTTTTGGTCTCTTTCATTCTTTTCTTGTGCTTTGTAAATTGAAACTTATTTTGTGCTTTGAAGTCACTGATTTTATTCTTACATTCCTCTGCTATTCCTTTACATTCATCCCTAATCATGTTGCATTATTTTTGCCTGGACAACTCTTTTGATTTCCAGGCCACTGAAGAATTCCTGATATATAAAGTCTCTTTAACCTTCATTATTATTATTTTAGTTTATTATTATAAACTATCTCAACACAAAGAAATGACAGGATATGCACAAAAGAGAACAGATTTTTTTTTAGACTTTTCAACAGACTAGATTCTGCCAAGTCCCAGCATTCAGATCTATGGCCCAGGCAGGGGGAAGTAGTTTGTGGTGCACATGCTAGGAATCATACCCTCTCTGGAGAAAATATCACTAATACGCAGTTCCTCTTTACTTCAGGAGCTACAATGCATTCGGTATTGTGCATTCAGTGTTGCCATACTGGGTGCGTGTGAGAGAGCGAGCGAGAGAGAGCAAGCCATACCTTTGGTCTACTATCCCTCCTTTAACGTTCACAAAATTAAGATATCAACAGATAGCAATGAAAACTATCTTTCCACCCACCACAAGAATGCTGAGATATTTTTAATGTGAGGTGGGGGGTTTTTTGAGTTATTATGTTTGTGGGTTATTTTTGTGAAAATGTATTCCACTTAACTGTCTTTTCAGTTACTCTCAATAGCAGAGGATATTTTAGATGTCAATTTGAAATCAATAAACTTTAAAGATGAGAAATCAAATTATATGTATCCAGTTAATTTTAAAATCTTCCTTTACATCAACTCTTATAATAAAACACAGAACCTGGACCCCAGCTGCTCAAAACATCATGTTTTACCATTAATTCTCATCTCCTTTTTGCTCATCAAGTGTAGAGAGAAATATCCTCAGATCAAAGTCTAATTGGGAGCCCCAACTGTGTTGTGTCTTAATCACTATAAAATTAACTTATCACTGTATCATTACCTCAAATAACCTTACAAAAGATTGATTTTGTATTACTGTCTGGATTTCCATATACTTCAGCTAAATACCTATCATTTTGTAAAGAACATAAACTGATTCTTAAACCATTTGGAATAACTACTAACACTAATTGAAAAAACAGTAATACACTGCAATCACAGAAAATATTATTTGTTTCTTATATTCCTGGGAGGCAGGACTGTTTTTCAAAATAGACAAAGTAAAGGAAAACACTGAATGACTGATTGTGTAACAAGTCAATCCCGTAGATGAAATTAAGATTTTCACTAAGGAGGTTGAGTGAGCAACTAGTAATAAATCCCAGAATCCTGAATGCTACAGTTACATTTAAAGTCAGAAGACCAAGTACAAGACAAAGATACATTCAAATCACAGGTTGCTTTTCCAACTTTAACTCTGTAAACTTCGATTTCATAAAATGGGATAAAAGAGATTAGCCACTGCTGAATGCCTGGAGACAGCAAGAAAACATAACGATAGCTCATTGATTTATCTTCCATAAACTACCTGCCAGAGTCAAAATATTAGGGCTTCAAGTTACAAAATCAAAACCAGCTCAGAAGAGCCAGAATTGATACAACAGTAATGAAGAGCAGTAGGAAAGTGCTGCAGTGTTAGAATCTGTACATCAGACATTTCTGTCAGTATTTGATGGAAACTGAAAATCCTGTGTCAATGTAATACATTCTCTCAATGAATGCTAGCAACCAAGACTATTGTTGGCCGCCGTTAAAGATACTCTGAATGCTAAGAGCTCCCACTGACTTCAGAAAAATTTGTGTCCACTCAGCACTCTTAAAAGACAGATTATTAGATGCAAACAACTAGATCTGATAGACTAATTACTGCACTAATATTTAAGATACTACCTTTTAAAATTTGTGATGTTAAATTTAAGGCTACAAAAGCTCAAAGTACATTTGTATTCCCTGTAGCATAAAGGCCATAGATAGAATCATCCTACCAACTTTTTTGATATGGCCCTAATTTTCATTTATTAGAATAAATAGGAAGATAAGCATGTAAAAAGTCATAGGTTCAACAACTATTCTTCTTTACCCATTATCCCACTCCTTTTCTTCCCCCATCTTATTTCCTCTTTGTCATCCCTCTCCTTAGTATGTCAAATTGCAAACTCATCTCTAAAGGGATGTGTCAATTCCACTTGTAAATTCCCATTCTCTGCTGTACTAAATGAAATCTAGCTGTTGTTCCTTTTAATTAAATCAGTGATAAAAGAACCCAAAAGCTCCACAAAACAAAGCTGCATCGTAACTTGAGGCTTTCCAAAAAATGTAGTTCAAAAAATCCCTTGAACACTAAGATGAAGAGACAAAATATATACCCAATATGCAATACTGACTCTTTCTTTGGAATTAGGTAATGGGAATTATCTGGAGACATGCCTTACATTTACTGTTGCTAAATTAAAATGGTGGAGGGTTTGGTTGGAGTAGTTTGACAGAGTTGAGATTGTGACGATTAACTAGGAAGGAATAGCCCCTTGCAAGGAAGGGGCAACATCTCTGACTAAAGCAGTATCAGGAGGTATAAGCGCACAGGGAAGATAAAGATCCCTTGTGCTACAAATGTAGGTCTCAACGGTTGATGATCACATCAGCAGATGACAGGGAGACCCTTGTGTTTGAAGAGATTTTGGTTATGATGAGGATGAGGTTCTGGTATAAGAATGAATAACTGAAAGTTATATTGCATTGCATGTGTAGAAGTGAAAAGAATGTAAAGCTCAGTAGATGTGCCATCCTTTGTGTTAAGCAGGTGAAACATCACACTGTGGCAGAAGTATGCAGTTCTTTTTCAGAATGGTTCAAAGACAGAACATGAATGCATGGTTGTGAGCACACTGTGGGCAGTTATAGCCATAACTCTTCATTTGCTGGTTACTGTTACTTACCTGAAAAGTTGGCCTTATGCCTCGTGACGTATGTAATATCTGCTTTTCACCGTTGTAAGGGCACTGTATCTCACATAGCCTTATTTGTCAAGCACAGTGTCAATCCCAATTTTATGCATCTTTTCTATGCTCCTCCTTACCTTTCTTCCGTTCAAAACTACCTAAAAAAAAAAAAAGAGAAATCTAATGTAAATTCCTATTACACAGCTCTGTGTTTCTGTTCTGCTCCTACCTGTCTGATCCATGTGAATGGATCACCAGGCAACTATGGAGATGCCAGGATGAAGATTGAGAAGATAGTAGAAGGGATTCAGAAGCAATGCCTGTTCTATATACTCAGATACAATTTCGCACAGATGACAGAACCCTGGAATTTTGCATTAAACACCTTAGCCACATCATTTGTGAAACACAGTCATTGCCCAGATTTTATTCTTTCTTCCTTTTTACATACATATGCATACCAACTGCACAGGCATGAATATTCAGCAATACGCAAGTGTAACAACACTGATCCAAGTACTGCACTGCAGGAACATAACATCCTTTAACCTTTTATTAGAAATATTTATTAGATGAGAAAGGTAAAATCTGTCCTAAATGCATAGCTAACTCATAATTAACCTCTGTCCACATCTGTACCAAAAGGAGGACCATATGTAAAAACAGTGTTGTTACAGATTGTGTCTATTTATGGTATGTTAAAGGCAAGAAGGCCCTGCATCAACAAAAAGATGAGCCTGTTCACTGCCAGTTTTAAGTTTTGGCCTTGTATTATATGCCATAACTTAAGCATAACTGCATCTAATTATAATCAAGAACTCTCAACTGGTGGAAGGATAAAGAACAGTAGTTTACCTAATGTATGTGTCTTATTTTTTAGGCTTGTGTTCTATAGAATCATAAACTGATGTAATTTGACAGCTACAGTCACTCCTTCCCATCTTCCTTCAACTCCGTATTGCCACCTTTTCTTACAGGCTAGTGCCAATACTCATCTGACCCTCTACTGAACTGTTCTTGTATGTTAAACTGGCAGGAAACAAACCCATTTAAATTTATTTTTCTGCAGATTTAGTACATAAACAGGTCAGCACAGCATCAGGTAAGACACGTGCAGTACCAGTAAAAAGAGCATCAGGGCCAGGAAAAACAGGTAGTCATAAAACTGGCTGCCTTTGAATCTCAGCATCATACTCTTACCAATCTGCCACCAGTCAATAGGAAGATAGAAAACCAAGCCTTTCATTTGACTAGAAGAACTGTTCTTACGGTCTTCAAACCCAACATGCTGAATGTGCAAGGATAACACCACAACATTGCAAATACAAATAATAAAACTTTTTGCTGTCTTTCAAAAAAGAAAAGAAAAAAAAAAAGAGGAATTATTTGTACAAGTCCACTGTAGGACTCATGCAGACTTGCAGGTGAGAGGCTACTCTCTTTAAATAAGTAACACTGAGATTCCTCCCCACTCTTGCCTTTTTGATATGACTGTACTTTGAAATGTTCTGCATACACAGTGACTAATAGGGATGCTGGGAAAATCAGATGTGCTCAGTGTCCCCAAATCTTGACAGTTTTATTACTTGGTAATTATGGTAACTTTAAGCACACGAAGGAAGACTGATATGCTTTCACTACACTCTCTTCAATCCTATAACTTCATTAGCATTTTAGAATCCACTGGCACAGTTGCACACGCATATTACAAGTAACAGTTTAGAAGAGGGATAATAATTTCCTTTCTAGGCAGCCTGAGCTGTACACTGTGGCAGTTTCTACAATGCCTCCGCAGTTCCAACATGAATTCCCCTTCATGATCTAGTTATGCCCCACAGTGCCAGGGCCCTATATTAATTTCCTTTCCAGGAAAAGTTCTTTTCTCTTTGCCAACCCCCTCTTGTGATATCTCCTGTCAGCTCCTCTGCTTATCAAATTAATAATATTATTTTTTAGTAATATTATTTATGAATGTACTTTTCAAGTTTTCTTAGAATTTAAATTTAAAATTTGTGAGTTGAGATAAAGACAGTTTAATAGGACAGAAAAGGAAGGGGGAAAAAAAAATAGAATATACAAAATAAGTGATGCACAATGCAGTTGCTCACCACGCACCGACTGATGCCCGGCCAGCTCCTGAGCAGTGGTCACCCCCCCCTCCCCCCCCCCCCCCCCCCAGCCAACTCCCCCCAGTTTATGTACTGAGCATGACGTCACATGGTATGGAATATCCCTTTGGCCAGTTTGGGTCAGCTGTCCTGGCTGTGCCCCCTCCCAGCTTCTCGCTGGCAGGGCACGAGAAGCTGAAAAGTCCTTGACTAGTGTAAGCACTGCTTAGCAACAACTAAAACATCGGTGTGTTATCAACATTATTCTCATACTAAATCCAAAACACAGCACTATAGCAGCTACCAAGAAGAAAATTATCCCAGCCGAAACCAGGACAGTATAACACCTTACTTGCTGTATAAGTTCCCTGTTGTGCTGCTTATCACCTCTGGGAGCTGGATCAAGGATATAAATTTGCTGCATGTGTAACACTACTGGTTTATGATGTGATAAAATTATTGGTCATGAGACTAATTTTTGTATTTGAACTACTGTATTTTTACTCAGCATTGCCATCATCTCCATACCTTGGGAGCCACTTTTTGGAAACTATTAATAATTACACCTTTTACCTTTTCTCCTCGGGGAACCAATCTATGGGGGAAGACGGGGGGGGACGACACACACTTTCCCCTGCTCCTTCTGGCTAGTTACAACAGCTCTTGAGAATTTTGAATATCCTTGGGATGTTCAAACCAGCATGGTCCTATTGCTATGTCTCCTGGATGTGGTTCAGGTCTTGTTTCAGGTTAAACAATTATTTAAGAATACCATCCAGAGATCAACCCCTGCAACAGGCACCGCAGCTACTCAAACACCCGCGACAGGCACCGTGGTTACTCTATCCCAGCCAAAACCAGGACAACATGCTCTAAAAAATTCTGTGAATTCAGATGTTGTTCCTGGAAAGTTAACATGTGGAAACCAGACCTTGCTAGGGAGAAATTTACATTAGGGTATTCTAGTGAAAGACTGATTTTAATTGACGAAATTATTATCTTCTAACTGCACACATTACATACAAGTACAAATACATCCTTTCCATATTTTGTATCTTATAAGTTGTTCAGCTTAGTATATACTAAATATATGTATAAGGCTAATATATTTGTACAGAGTTAAGTGTACTTATGATGTGAAGGACCAATAGACGCGTTACAATATTTATAGCACGGACGTGGTTGTGATTTAAAGAAAAATATGCCTCTCTTGAAGCTTGCTGGCAAAGGGGTATTTTTTTGCAGTCATTCTAAAGTAGTACAGAGCAGTTTCCCCTCTCTGAATTTCCTAAAGTATGTGTGTGAAAGTCCACTGGTGGGTTGCCAAATACTGCTTGTGTATTTATTGCAAGGTAAGGGGGGGGAAAAAAAAAAAAAGGAGAAAACTTCAGAGTTGACTGTTACCCCTCCCTTTTTATTTTTTTTAAATGCGATAACAGGGGCAAGTAGAAAGGGATCAGTGTGTTTATTGTAAGGTTACGAAGTCCAATCCCTGCCTGCTCAAGAAGGGCCATCTGGAGCCAGTTGCCCGGGACCTTGTCCAGACAGCTTTTGACTATCTCCAAGGAGGGAAACTCCACAGCCTCTCTGGGCAACCTGTGCCAGTGCTTGGTCACCCTCACAGTGAAAAAGTGTTTCCTGATGTTTAGACAGAGCTTCCTGCGTTTCAGTGTATGCCCACTGCCTCTGGTCCTGTCACTGCGCACCACTGAAAAAAGCCTGGCTCCATCCTCTTTGCACCTTCCTTTCAGATATTTATATATATTAGTAAGATCCCCCTGAGCCTTCGCTTTTCCAGGCTGAACAGCCCCAGCTCTCTCAGCTTTCCTCACAGGAGTCATGCTCCAGTGCCTTAATCATCTTCGTGGCCCTTTGCTGGACTTTCCAGTATGTCAGGCCTCCCCTATACTGGGGAGCCCAGAACTGGACACAGGACTCCAGACACAACCTCCCCACTGCTGAGGAGAGTGAGCAGATCCTCGACCACCTCCCTTGACCTGCTGGCAACACTCCTCCTAAAGCAGCCCAGGATACCATTAGTCTTCTTTGCCACAAGGGCACATTGCTGGCTCATTTTGAACTTGGTGTCCACCAGGACTCCCAGGGCCTTTTCTGCAAAGCTGCTTTCCAGATGGTTGTCACCCAGCAGATACCAGGGTATGGGGCTGATCCTCCCCAGGTGCAGGACTTTGCACTTTCCCTTCTTGAACTTCATGAGGTTCCTGTCAGCTCATTTCTCCAGCCTGTCAAGGTCCCTCTGGATGGCAGATGACCCTCTGACCTATCAGCAATTCTTCCCAGTTTTGCATCATCAGCAAACTTGCTGAGGGTACACTCTACCCCATCATCCAGATCATTAACGAAGATGTTAAATGGGATCAGACTCAGTATTGACCCCTGGGGTACACCACTGGTTACTGGCCTCCAACTAGACTTTGCACCATTGATCACCACCCCCTGGGCCCAACTGTTCACCAAGTTCTATATTGACCTCACTGTCTGCTCACCCAGCCCATACTTCATCAGCTTCTCTATGAGGATGTCACAGGAGAGTGTTGAAAGCCTTACTGAAACAACATCTACTGCCCTCCCCTTGTCTACCAAGCCAGTCATTTCACCGTAGAAAGTCATCATTGGTCAAGCATGACTTCCCCTTGGTGAATCCATGCTGACTATTCCTGATCACTTTCTTGTCTCTAATGTGCCTGGAAGTGGTTTCCAGGATTAGCTGCTCCATCACCTTCCAACCTTCTCAGGGATCGAGGTGAGGCTGATCAGCCTGTAGTTCCCTGGGTACTCCTTCTTGCCCTTTTGAAGACAGAAGTGACATTGGCTTTCCTCCAGTCTTCAGGCACTTCTCCCAGTCTCCATGATCAATCAAATATTATCGAGATCATCCTCACAGTGATATAAGTCTGCTCCCTCATCACTCACGGCTGCATCCCATCAGTGTTCAGAGCTTTATATATGTCCAGTTTACTTAAGTATTCTCTGAGCTAAACCTCTTCCACCAAGCGTACATCTTCCCTGCTGCAGACTTTCCCCCGAGTTCTACAATTCCTGAAGGTCTTTGCTAGTAGACGGAGGCAAATAAGGCCTTCAGTACCTCAGCCTTTTCCATGTCCTGTGTCACCAGAGCCCCTGTCCCATTCAGCAGTGAGCCCACGTTTTCCCTAATCATCCTTCTGCCACTGATGTATTTACAGAAGCACTTCTTGTTGACTTTGACATCCCTCACCAGATTCAACTCCAGGCAGGCTTTGACTTTCCTCATCACATCTCTGCATGTTCAGACACTGCCTCTATATTCCTCCCAGGTTACCTGTCCCTGCTTCTGCATACTTCCTTTTCCCTTTTTATGTCTGAGTTTTGTGATGAGCTCCTTGTTCATCCACGCAGGGCTGCTGGCATTTTTGCCTGACTTCCTACTCGTTGGGATGGACTGCTCTTGAGCTCTGAGGAGGTGATCCTTGAATATTAGCCAGCTTTCCTGCACCCCTCCAGGGTCTTATCCTGTGGGACTCTTCCAAGCAGACCCCTGAAGAGGCCAGAGTCTGTTCTCCTGAAGACCAGGGCTGTGATCTTGCTTTCTAATACCTAAACCAGGCTCTCAGAGAAAGCAGGCACTAATATCAGTAACCAACTGAATGAGAAATAGATTACATTAGTTTCTGGCAGGGACCATAGAGCTTAAAGGAGACATGAGCTAAACTGGAACAAACATGCTGAACTTCTTTTTAATAAAGTATTATCTAGAGAGTCTTCAAAAAACTCTCTGCCCAAAAATCATTAAATATCTAAAAAGTTTTAGAAGTCAGATATTAAAAATAATGTAATATAATATATCTTATTCTTCAGTTAGACTGATGTTATTCCAGAACGAGTTTATTGGTAATATATGAAGAACATTTCTTATTAAATACAGCGCTATCTTTCCATTCAAAAACTTACTCATGTTTGTTTCACCTTATTATTATCTTATTTTTCTTATTATTATTAGAGCACACCATACATACAAGCTAATTTAATTAAGTTGTGTTTATGCCTAAAACTTGTCAGTTAGCATTAGCTGGACACAATTTTTTTTTTTTTTAGATCTTCTTGATTCCTGTTCTCACTGAATAAACATAGAAATTGCAAGTGCAACAGTGCTGTGGGATTTCTTAATTTTTATTTATTTATTTTAAGAGTAGGCCATTATATCCAATACAGAAATAAAGCACATGGGTAATAAGGTACTTGCATTATAACCTCAAATTGTTGGCTGATTTGTCTACTGTTTAATTTACTACTAGTTTTCCGTTAGACGTCTGTTGATCTCCTCCGTCCTTTCTTTCCCCCTACTCTCTCTGAGCCTCATAGCTTTGAAATGACTTTCATATGTTTAAAAAAATAGGAAAAGGAAAGACATTCCCATTCTCTCCCATTTTGAATACGTAATTAAATGTTTTTTTTTTTTTCTGAAAGACCATGTGTTTCATTACTATATCCAGATACATGTTAATACGGGATTCAGACATCACTCCCTGCCCCTTGATTACTTACATCATGAAGAGTCATTCATTTTACAATATATTTTTTGGCATTGACAGTATAAAGCCATAAACTTGTTTCCTTCCTTCCTTCCCAAATATTCTCTGGGTAGCAGTCGCTAGCAATTTTCAGAACTGTCACTTTAAAAGACTATAAAAGATTAAACACAGGAGAAGATCAAATGTCTTTCTTGACTTGCACCACAGCATTCGATGTCAAAGCAGAAATGGAGGTCCTCAGATTAGTAACAGTGTCAAAAAGTATCAGCGTATAGAAATTACCTTTCCCATTCTATTCTATGAAGCATCTAACAAAGTTTTTATATACCATCAATACCTGTTTGCAAGTTTTAATTGAGTTTTATTTAGTCCATCGCAAGAACATTTGCTTCCTACATGTCCTGAATCACAGTAAGTATCAAAACCTTTCTGTGAGTCACTACCTGCTCTAATAAAAGAAATAATACCTACAGTCTCCGGGTGGGGGAATAATAGGAGAATCTAACAGGAGACAAACACACAGAGCTCTCAAACAAACGAACAAAATTCCCTCCCAAATCTAAACACCCTCCTTGCACAAAACAGACATTCCGTATATCTAGCTTAATCCTTAATAACCCACCAACGTGAACTGGGAGATACCATTCCAGCTGCCTGACAGCCTTTTAATCAGTAGATGGATTTACAATGCATCTGCAGGCCCATTACCTGAGAAATTAAACTTTTTAAAAATAAATTCAGAGGATGGTATTTTATACGCTTGTACTGCTGTACTAAGAGTTCTAAGGGTAGCTATGACAGACTTAAGCATGAGCTGATTCAGATACGTGTAAGTTCACCACTATTACTTTACAGTTTTCAACATTTCTAACATTAGTAAAAGATACTTTGCCACTCATTCAGAGATGTCTAATTTTAATTATTTACACAATTATATCAACATTAAAAGTTTCACTAAAGCTTTAATAGGAAGTGATTTTCTTCATTTGGTAAAAACAATGGTCTCAACAAATAAAAAACCACAAGTTTGAACCAAGGCAGGCCTAGAAGTTAAAAGGACTTACATACAGACTGAGGCAAAATTCTAAGCAAAGAGGTATTTCATCTGCCTTGTCCCCAGATCAATGCAATTTCAGTATGGTCTGTACTTAATATATGTACTAAATTCTTACTTTAAAGAAAGATATAGATACATAACATTTTTTTTTAAATATATCTATAAAAATTGTTATTTATAAAAATACCCAAACACCCCACCTCTTTCACCCTCCCACAACACAACCCAGATTTGTAGGCAAGGAAGAGGATGTAAATACAAGATCCTTGCAAAACCTTCATAGACAATAGCTTTAAATGTATTCCACTTTCCAATTCACTGACTCTATAAATTACTTAAAAATATAGAGAACACTGTAAGCATTATGGTAATTAAAGTGTAAATGCATAAGCTATAAAAATATTAAGATTTTTTAAAATAAAAAATAATAATGCTGCTTTCTGAAGAATATACTTGCAGAGGCAGACACAAACTTCTGACAATTTTTAGCAATAAAAGTAATATCTAATTTACCCAAAAGACGACAAATTATTTTCAAAACATTACTGCAGCATATAGGATAGCAAAATATTGGAAGGATTTTCTTTACAGAAAACTGAAATTAGTCTGAACTAGCCTATTCATGGTGTAATCTCTCATGCACAGCACTGTCTTTTTTCCACATATACCACCACAGACACAAGTGGTGAGCTCTTCTCTCCAAAGAAAGGGTTCATGGAAAATATAACTTTTTAATTCCAAAGAAGTATTCTTACTAGCAACTAGTGATAGAGCACTAGCAACCACAGTAGGTGTTCCAATACTGACACGATCATCTATTTCCATAGCAAATTACAGAAAAATCAAAAGATCCCTCCAATACTCTTGACATTATGTGCCTTAGTGGTCTATTCCATTTCTACCAAAAAAAAAACCCCAACAAAAAAACCCAAAAAACCTTTTAAAAAGTTCATTTATACATCTCATAGGTGCGAAGATATCCCTCTAACTCCAGGCCAGGTAACAGAAATGGATGACTTCATGAAGTATGAACAAACTTAAATAAAAGAATTCAGAGGTGTGAATTGTTACTTCCTTATGTGCTGATTTTGGCTGGTATAGTTAATTTTCTTCATAGTAGCTAGTATGGGGCTATGTTTTGGATTTGTGCTGGAAACACTGTTGATAACACAGGGATGTTTCAGTTATTGCTGAGCAGTGCTTACACACAGTCAAGGTCTTTCCTGCTTCTCACCCCACCCCACCAGCGAGTAGGCTGGGGGTACACAAGAAATTGCGAGGGGACACAGCCGGGACAGCTGACCCCAACTGACCAAAGGGATATTCCACACCATATGACGTCATGCTCAGCATATAAAGCTGGGGGAAGAAGAAGGAAGGGGGGGGGGCATTCGGAGTTATTGAGTTTGTCTTCCCAAGTAATGGTTCAGCATGACGGAGCCCTGCTTTCCTGGAGGTGGCTAAACACCTGCCTGCTGATGGGAAGTGGTGAATGAATTCCTTGTTTTGCTTTGCTTGCGTGCATGGCTTTTGCTTTACCTATTAAACTGCCTTTATCTCAACCCATGAGTTTTCTCACTTTTACCCTTCCGATTCTCTCCCCCATCCCACGGGGCGGCGGGGATGGCAGCAGTGAGCAAGCGGCTGCATGGTGCTTAGTTGCCAGCTTGGATTAAACCATGACACCTTAATAGTTTATTTGCTACTCTAATTCATGTCCCAGCAATTACAATTTTAGCTGTATTCCTACTAATCACTTCATTAGATAAACTAGTGATGATGGAAATGCAGGAAGTGAAAAACAAACTGCTAGTGAGTAGAAACTGAAGCATAGAGGAAAAAAGTTTGTAGAAGAAAGCACTGATAAAATAGATCATAACAAAGAATAAGAACAGTAATAGTCTTAAAGTGAACATTTTATCAGCAACTTGTTGCTGAACTGCATATTAATAATGGCTCCAAAGAAGTTAGACAAGAATTCACTAACTTCTGGTAAAATCAAACAAATGGCTAAATATTTTGAAATCAGATCTTACTACAAACTGGCCATACTTCATCTTTGATCTTGATGAACACTTCCCTCCCACCGACAGGTGAAAGATGACACAAGAAACATACTTAGGAATTGAAAGTAAAATACAGTGCTGTGGTTTTCGGTATGGACTATATCATAAGCGGAATTCATCCCTCCGCCAAAACACATTGGCCATTCAGACTAAATCTACATTAATTTTGTGGCAAACTAATAGTTTGTTACACTTACAGGCTGCACAAAACTGCATTAACAGAAAGTGGAAAGGAGCCAGTGTCGCCTTTAGCAGGCAGTATCGATGAGAAACCTTTATCACCTATAACAGGCAGTCATAGACCTTTGGAGGTCTACAAATGGTTCACTCTCTCAACTGACATCAGAATAACAGTTCAGGTTAAAATATGCCTCTGACAGAATATTATGCCCTTTCCTCTCTACAGAGCACGTTACCAGGCTCGTCCTTTCTTACCTTACACCCCGGGCCTAGCTGGAAACCTTGCAGTCTCTTTGCATACTGAGGCACGCAACAGGAGACAGAACGTCAGTGGGACTCACGAATCTGAGCCGCCCGGAGAGAGCGTGAGGCGAAACACAACGTTTTATAACCGGGACCTGGAGGAGCGTCCGGGGTTGACCCAGAGCGGCCGCCCCGCCGGCCCTGCAGGCCCGCCGCCGCGCCCCAGCCAGCCGCCCCGAGCCTGCCGGGCCGCGGGAGCTGCTCGGCCGCGCTCCGCCGAGGGCCGCGGCTCCGGCAGCAGCCCCCCGCACAGCAGGCAGCGCCGCCCGCCGCAGCCCCGCTCGCCAGAGAGGCTGGCGGCACCCCCGCCTCGTCCCGCTCCGCGCCCCGACTGACCTGCGCCGCCGCCGGGACTCCGCAGGGGCACGGGCGCGACGGGCTCTGCCTCGAGCTTCCTAGCGAAGGCCTACGCGGACGGAGCCTCCTCGGGCCGCCCCGAGGACTCTCCCCTCCGCCACCCGGCTGCCGCCCCCGGCCCACGGGCACCGGCCCACCAGCAGGCCCCGCCGGGTCATAGAGCCAGCTCCCGCTGCCTAGAGCGGCTGCGGCACGGACAACAGATACTCCAGACCCCGCCGGGTCATAGAGCCAGCTCGCAGGTAACCGCCTAGAGCGGCTTTGCGGGAAGTACTCCGGGAGATCGAGATGACGCGCTAGAAGGGCTGCCGGGGTGGTATCCGTGCCAGGGTGAGCCGCGGGGCGGTTTGACTGACAGGCCACAGAGCAACTCGGTGGCTCGGGATGGGGATGAGGAACCAATGGGAGAGGCAGGAGGAGGGGCGGCTCCGGGGCCGAGTGCTGGGGAGCGGGCTGAGGCCGGCTGGGGGCCGCCGGGCAGCGGGTGCCTCCCGGGCCCGGTGAGCGGTCAAGCGTGCCGGTGGAAGCGGAGCTGCGGTTTCGTCATCTTCAGCTCGGCAAGCGCCAGCGGCGGCCTCTGCTCGCCCTGGCCGCCCGCGCGGCGGTGGATGGGCTCCCGGCTCGGGGTGGGGTGGTCGCCGAGGGTGGTGCGGGGGCGGCGAGGCCGAGCAAATTGGAGTCGAGGGCAACCTGGGGTGCGGACGCGGCCCGTGGGGGGCGAGGGGCTTATGTGGCATTTACTGACAGGATTCACAGGTCTGTGGGAGGAGAGACTGAGCAGGCTGGGGAGGAAACGTGGCAGCAGCCTCTAGGTACTGCAGGCGGGTATTTCTCCAGCAGCTTTACACCAGCGCTGCTTGATGCGTGGTTGATGGGTTGGTTGCTGGCGTTAGTGAAGGACAAGCCCTCCCTCACGGGTCCCAGAGTGTTTTAGGTGTCTCGGAAGGTATTATTTGAATGTATTACACACTTAGATGAGGAAAACTGCATTGGAAAGTTGGCTGTTACGGTTGTAGAAAGCAAATTAAGGGGAACTCTCTAAAATGTGACTGTATGAACAGGTTGAGAGGAGTCTACATTGTTTATTAAACACAAAAATTAAAAGATACTCAAATAGTGATGTATTTCTTTCCAAACAGTAACTACGTTTAGTTTTGGCGTATTCATGAATACAGATTCACAGGTGACATTAAGGGTCGCAGTTCTTCAGATACCTTGCTGAGGTTACCTGTGCTAAGGAGGCTCTGGGGGGATTCCATGGGCACATGTTGATGGATTTTATACCATTTTTTTCTAACTCACAGCCAAGAAATTAGGTAGCACTCTGGACTACTTGTGGTGTCACAAAACAGGATACATCTCTTTATGAATATTATGATCTTAAAAGAACAGTTTTGTTGAATATTTACGTGTCATTTTTCACAATGGTAAAGCATCTTCAAAACAGATGCCTAACTTTGTTAACAATGAGTAATTCCTCTTTTAGAAGAACTGTTTGAAGTGAATAAGGCTAATTCACATGGCTGATTTCACAAAATGGGGATTAGATATTTTGATATGAAAACTGCATTTTAAGCAAAATGAGGTAACTATCTTTTGAGCTAGGACAGCTCTTTTGTTTCACAGACAGACATTGTAGTGGAAAGCTTATGACCACTAATAAAGGAAGAACAATCACCCCTAAATGTTTAGATAGTCTACCATATACACCGAGGTATTTGGGGCAATTTTTGCTTTGTTTTTGAGACAAAACCATGCAATCATTTATTTCTGCTGCGGAGTAATTAATTTAATTGAATCATGGAATTAACCTTCTATTTATTATCATTTATTTATCATTGCATATTTGAATTAGAAACAAAGAAAAACACTTCCTTGTGCAGAGCCCTGTAAAGAGCTCTATCGGCGTTTAAAAATCTTGTGAAGTGAGACCCTGTGTGACGTGGGCATACCAGAGAAAGGCAACCGAGGACCTGCAACTCAAGACTGAAGCAATGTGCTGTTTCTTGGTGGGGCTGATGTTGTGACCGTCTCTGGGAGCCATGCTTTCTAGGTGAGAGGTTGTTCTCCGGCCTCTTGCCTGTGTTTTGACCTGACACTCCAAATGCAGCTGACCTTGTATGTCTGTCACATGAGGTCTCTGAACAAAGGCTTGCAATACTAAGTTGTCAGTGCTTGGAATACTTACAGACCCTGTAACAGGAACTGTAATTGGGGAGTGCTGAACAAGTCTGACATGCAGAATAAGAGTTTTGACACGAGTTCTGGAAGATGAGTTTCAGAACAGTTCATAAGTATCTCTTGATGAAGCCGTCTTTCCTCATTCACTCCAGTTCCTGAAAGAAACAGTAAACAAATAGGGTTAGTTCATATCTGAAGTTTGTCCTCATTTCTGTACTCATCTGACACTCGCATTTCCTCCTGCTGTTCCTTCTGCTCTCTTCATATGGTGATCATCTGGCCCCCATGCTGCTGAGAAATCTCCCTCTCCTCCAGGATTCAGTCGACAAAGATAGCAAATTCATTGCTGATCAGATCGGTTTTACAGACTAGACAGCCTTAGCTTTTTCTAAGATGGAAAAGAGCATGCTTGCTTAAACTATACTACAGTGGTGAAAAAGGCAGTTTTCAGATATGCAGAATGAAATGGGTAGCAAAGTAATGTTATCTTTCTCTTTGAAAAGCTTCCAACACCCCTTCCTCCCTGCAAGCAGTGCTTGAATTGTTGTGGTTTGCTGGTGATTCAATAATCAAAATCTTATTTGTAGTGTCTTTGTAGCAGACTGCACAGATTAGGAATTTAGTCACTGCAGTTAATGTTCTTCCTGAAGCGGAAAACCACAACTAAGGGACTGAAATATGAAGAAAGAGTGGGGGATGGAAGAAAAATGAAAAGCTAGAGCATACCTTTGTCCAAGGGTTTCATTCATGTCTAACCTTCCCTGTCATTTCTATCTTTCTAATTCTTTCAGGAGACGGTAGAAAAATGTCCTCTCTGACTACAGAAAAGCACTCTCAAATTTCCGTGCCACTACTTGAAACGTGGTGATGCTTTTAAAGCAGACATTTTCCATGGCCTTAACTGCTCACAGGTCTGTCCTAAAACCAAAGTAGCCACTGTGCATACCTAGTAAGTACTGTTCATAAACATTTTTATAATGTTTGACCTTAAGAGTGACCTGAAGATTAATGGATATGTTGTATCAGTTTTAATGGGTCTCTTCTCCCTTGGATGCACACATGTGACTCCCATTAGCCTTAATGGGAGTTATATGTGTGCCTAGAGGTTAGACAAGATCTCTAAAGGTGCTGTTATGCTCTGTTGTATTAATGATCTCATAATTGCTGAGGTGCTGCACCTTTGCATTGAAAGCAAACTAATTAAATCACTCTAGTATAAGTTGGTATACTAGCATACCTGGCACGTATGTGTGTTTTCCTGTGAGTCCTTCAGTACACAGAGGTAGAGGCCAAATCAAATGTGGAATTCAAATTTTAACTGTGACTTGGCTTCCTTTTTAATATATTTTTTTTTAATCCAAAATGATTTCATGAATTTGATTCCTAAGAAAGATGATTGTTCGTGCCAATACAGAGGAAGAAGCTGAATGCAGTGATTTATTTTATCATTAAAGCGTGTATTGAGAAAAGGGACTGAATTGATTCTTATTTTTGATGTTCCAAATCATGCACTTTGAAAAAGGCAGTTAGGTCTAGAGGATTAACATGAAGCTTGATGTTGAATTTTAATTATGGCTTTGTTACTCATTTTTTCCAAGTGCCTTTAGACAAAGCACTTCACCTTTCTTTGATTTCCCAGTATGTAAAATACCTGCTTGCTTCTTAGTGTTGTAGACATAAATTAATATCTGTTCTATGCTTTGAAATTTTAAGATTGGTACATCCAACTGTATTCTGCTGGCATAATCATGACAGCACAGGAGGAGAAAAAAATCATAGTACCTACCTGCTACAGCCAGCAGAAGCCCTGGTGGAGATGCAGATCTGTTGAGAGAACTGATTCTGTTCCATAGTTTATGATGTATAAGGCAGTGCACTGGTACTGAAAAATCTTTGGTATGGTTTTTGGTGGAAGAGCTTGTACAGTAGGCAAATTTACTTTGTATAGACATTAGACATTTCTATCAATCAAAATAATGATTAGAATTTGACTGTCACTGTGAAAATTTGTGTGCTGTATTCCATGACTGTTTCCATACGTTTGAAAATCAACCATGATGTAGGCTTCTTTGAAGATATAAATTTGGGGAAAGAATGAATCTTAGTATTTACATTCTCGAGGAAAAGGAGGGTTTATGTGGTAACCGCCGCATTTAAAGTTTGTTTGTTGGGTTTTATTGTCTTTTGTCAGATTAAGGTATTATATAAACTCAATTTTGTGATTAAGTTTTGCTATTTTTGAAGTAACAGAAAGATCTTGCATATTTTCTGTTTTGTTTTTTTTTTAATAATTATTTTATTTTGCCCTTATGTGGTTCTTACTCTCTAATAGAAAGCAGCAAATTTCCACTGAGACTGCGATGGTAACATCTTTAGCTCTGAAATTTAAAATACCTGGAAAAATCTTGTGAATGGTTTTGTAAATATAATTCCTTACATTTGACTCCAGTGTAGAAAATATATGGTATGGTTTGATCAAAATTTTCTTCCTCACGTGAATTTTGAACATTAATTTCCTTGTTTTTTTAGTAATTTGTGATTATGTCTCTATTACTCTTTCCTTCTAAAGAAGAAATAGTTATTGGTGTTATATTAAGGCTATGTAGAATATTGTTAAAGTTGAAAATTAAAACAAAATTTAGCTCATTTCAGTTTTTATATGTATACTTATCCATAAAAAAGAAGGAACAGGTCTATTTTGTAGCCCTGGCAAACTGCATACCTTTAATTTCCAAGTTTTTAGGTGTGTTTCTATGTACTTGAAGTTCTTTGTCCTAAATTTTGCTTGGATGGCATACTGTAAACTCCCAGAGACAGGGATTGTGTCCTATGTATTTTTACAGTGTCAATCACCTGCCCTCTCCTGAAGTAAGCTTCTACTGGGGGAAAAAAAAAAAAAAAAAAATCTATTTTTGCTATTATTTAGAGGCCAGTTTTCTAAGCACAATAAGCAACATCTTCAAAAGGATTTAGATTTTTTTTTTCTTTTTCCAGCATAACTATGCTTATATTATTTTTGACAGTATAATGGTTGACTGAGAGTGAGTGATTTATTCTACCCTCCATATGTTAAGGGTGATTGAATACTGGAGCAGGTTGCTCGGATGGCTTGTGGAGTCTCCGACCCTGGAGATAGTTAAAACTCAGCTGGGCACAGCTCTTAACAACCTACTTTGGATGGGGGATTGGACAAGACGACTTCCAGAGTTCTGTTCCAACCTCAACCATTCCGTGATTCTGTAATTTGTGTAGTTACCTTGTCGAGACTTTTTCATCGTAGACCAGCTTTCAAATACCAGTTCAAATATTTAAAATGGTAGTTGAGATTGAGTAGTTTTTATCCCTATCTTAAATTAAAAAGCACATGAACAGAAGCAGTTAGCATAACATGATTGGCCACATGGAATGTTATAAGGCTGAACAATTGAATATATACACTGTGCTGAGTAAATTACAGTTTTCTCAGAATGGAAAGACTGTACACAGTATCAATATGCAAGCTGGCTATGTTTTAGCCTCATTTGACATACTACCTAAGTAAATAGTGCAATAAATATTAATTGCATTAATTTCCTATGTTTAATTTTTATGTGTAAATTCTTGATTGCCTTACAAATTGCTTTTATATTAAGTATTCATAGTTTTAACATGAATGAACTAGTTAGACCTTATAAGAGATTTTTTGAGATATAACAGTTAAATTTTAACCGAGCAATAGAAATATTAGGTGGTTTACTGGGAAGTTAAGGTGTTGAAGCTGAGGAGAAAAGCGAGGTATTGGGATTTTTTTTGAGTTATAGCCTGATTTTGAAAACTACTGTTCAGTAGTTCTGTACATAACTTACTTCTAGTTCTGATTCACTGCGTTTTACTGTAGCTAGCTGTTTACCTCAGTTCTGTGGAAAGGTAGCTGGCTTGGTAAACTAAAGCACGAGCTTGCATTTTAGCCTCTCTGTTTCGTAGTCCTGTGCCTTTGCTAACAGTTGTAAGCTTTAGTGGTCTGAAAACTGGGATGGTTTAGGCATTGGCACCCTTGACTTTTGGCAGTAGGTGTTACTGAAACAGTGCAAGTGGAAAACAGATTGGTGATACCATCTCAGTAGCAATTTGTTTGAACTTGCCCCCAGAGCTCTTGAGGATTTGGGAAACTTGTAATTCATTAGGTGGTATTTCATAAAGTTGTTGTGTATGCCAAGTATATTAAAAGTCACTGATTATATCCGTGAAAAAGGTCTGCTACATTGCATATGCCCAAATAATTGTAAGGATACTGATAAATCACTCTAGATTAATGATTCCTATATGAAATTAATAAAGAAAAAATACAAAATACGACATGAAAACATAACGTTGCTTTTGGTAACCAGTACTTTTTATTACCTCTACTCGCACACTTCAAAGATGAAAGAAAATGGATGGTTAAATTTGTTAGTTGTCTATGGAGAGATTGATTTGATATGCTTTCTCTAGCTTGTGTTGAACCCAGGTACAAAAAATAGTACAAAAATTGCCGACATCAAGGTGTCGCAAGGTGTCGTTGGGAATAGGCTGAAAAGGGCCAGAGCTTGTCTTGACTTTTTCTTTTCTATTTTTTTTAATAATAAAATTTAAATTTTGTCTGTCCTTTTTATTTGTGTTCAGTTTTGCAATGGGACAAGAAACAGAGTCCAACTCTCCATTCTTTTATGAGTAAATAGTTCGTCCCATTTGGTTCATTCTGCGGCTAATGTCACAGAAAAATGCTGTAGGAATTCAGTGCTTTTTAACTCAATTTTCATAAGCCACAGTTGCTCATAGCTGGGATGAAGGGACTAATCTGATTCTGAATGAAGGTATGTGATGGATAAACAGGAGTATTTGTTGGGTTTTGTAGGGTACATATTAATGATGATTTCATTACCCCGATACAGCCTTTTCAAATTACGGTTTATTTCAAATTGGAGGAGATTATCACCAAACGTGTTCTTTGCCGTGTAATGAAAGAAAAAAATTTCATTTGTCCATGAATTTATATATGCAAAATCATCTATGTTATGCAGATGCCTAAAAGCAGGAGGAGAACCGGATTTGAGAGGAAACCCTGTTGTATTCTGATATCAACAGCAACTTAGATCACATTGGTATCACATCAGAATAATGTTTTACAGCCTCTGCCAATTTAAAAATCAAATTGATGTTAGATTTATATAGAACAACACATTTGACTGACAGAGAAGGCTGTTATAGATGGATGTGATGTTCTATCCTTGTATAACAAGGGTTTTGACTGACAGTTTAACAATAGTACACTTTCTATCCCATATGTTCTAAATGATCATTATTACAGTACAAAACATTTTTGCACTTGCTGTATATAGATAACATGTACACTTTCTGTGTAATAACATTCAAGAAGAGAGGGTTTCTTTCATGTCTTAAAGACGATGACAATTAATGAAGGCTCTGTCTGACACTTAAAACCAATGTCAAGGATTGCTATTGTGGTGCATGGTAATGTAAAAACTATTGGGTACTTAGCTCCCGGTGAAGGATCAGCATAACTCTTGACACATGCTATATGGTGGATGAAATAAATCTCCTTGGAAAGCAATAGAAGTATTTCTTAAACTGAAGAGTACCCCTTCTGTTTTATAATCCCTCTTTTCAGCTTTGCAGTTCTTTGCATCACTGTAAAATGCAGTTTTAATCTGAAAAGTAACTGTTTAAAATGGTACCTATTAATGCGACAAATTTGCTTTCTGTGCTTTGTAGTCAACATTTCTCTGATACAAGACTTAAGATTCTTCTTCAGAACAATAGCTAGAGATAAAGAAGGTATGGTTTTTCTTATTTGGGTCTCTTCCTCATTTTCTTTTGGGGGGACCATCTTTTAGTAGTATCCTTCTCATTTTAAGATTCAGACTTTAAATTCTTGGCATCCTTTGTCCCTTTAGATCTTTGCAGCACTGTGTACGCTAACCTGATTCTCAAAGCACAGTTATCTCCCACTTAGAGCAAGGGCACTACAGTGTGTCTACATTCTATTTGATGATGATACAAAGATCAACATTAAAACCCTAAACTTCTCTGTAAACTTAGTTTAGTGTTGCATGCAACTAAGGAAGAAGGCGTGCTCTTTTATGACCCTCCCAGTGAAAAAGAATATAAAAAAATTTGCATGAAAAAAATGGGGCCACATTCATCAAAACAGGTCTCCCTCTTATCTTTCTGATTATCTAGACTAGGAAACCATGATAAATACAAAGATTGCTTTTACAATTTTTTTTTTTTTTAAATTGGCTTACTGTGAAGGATATTTTTCTTAAATGACTGTATTTGGTAAGGGAATTAAGTAGATTAATTTTTTCACCTCATTATGTACAATGAGAGGGATCTTAGTATCTCAGGTTTATTCAGTAAGATTTTATTTTTCTGTGGAAGGACAAATTCAGTAAATGTTTTATCCAACAACAGGGTTAGTTATTAGCTTGGGGCAGTGATGGTGGTATTTCCCGCAAAACACTAAAAAGATCTTTAAAAAATATTTACCCTCTTACTGGTGGTGCCAGCTCAACTCTGTCAGTTTTAGATACAATACCAGTGCTTCTCCAGCAGTGATTTATGACATGAAGGAAGGGATAAAAGTAATTTAGGAAATAATATTATCCAGTTAGAAAACAATCACTCAGAAAAATTGTAGTTTTATCAATATAAACTGCTAAGTTTTAAAGTGAAGCAAACAAAAATATTCCATTATCTGGAATTATATTGATCTTCGCATAGTTCATTGTGATAATGACAACATCTGCTACTTAATTTGAGAGAGTACTAATGATAATCATCTGTATAGGCCAACCTCTAGAGATTGTTGAAGCACATGCTTTGCTGACCACTGAAGACTGTTGAGATTGTAAACCCAGATTGAGTTCTAGTTTCTGAGCCGGACGTATTATATAGGTACGGAATTGTACTCTACCTCCTCTCAGATGACCACATCTGTCTGTGTCCCTCTTGTTTAACACAGCTTTTCTTTCCCTGGCGTCTTTCCTCATCTTGCTTAACTCCTATCTTCACCTTACTTTCTGTCCTGACTTCGCTCATTGTCCTTCATGAGCAAATACAGGTCTAAAACTGTCTCATCTTAGTTTCTTGCCCTTCTGCTGTTTTTTTCTTTTTTTCTCTGACCTTTTGTATCATTGTTCCAGTAGCAGTTGTCTGTCTAATCTACCTAATTTTCTTTGGTCTTTCTTCCCTCTTTTATGCTTCTCTCATCTGTGAACTCTCAGTGCTCAATTAGTGAAGGAACAAAAGGCACAGAAGGAAATGTTCCCTTGCTGTCTATTCTTGTCTTTGGCATTGTAACAGCCTGGAACAGAAGCAACTACAAAGGGCTGGATTAGCTCCTTCATCTCCAGCTTGGCGAATACTCAGTAGGGATATTTTTTTTTAAGAGACTTTTGCTTTTGGAATGAACTTTCTGCTGAGCATATGCAAAATATAATTTGCAGAGATTCACAACTTGGCCAAAGGTGGGAGAATTTCTGCAGGATTCATGAAAGCATAGTATTGAGATAGTTCATCCCATATGCCTTATTTCAAACCTTTGTGTTAAATTGTGATGAGGTTTACGCTTTTAAGCAAAACATTTCCTCACTTTTAATAAGGACAAAGTATTTCCTATGCACTTCATTTTTGAAGTGGATGCAACATTTTTCTTGACATCCACATGTGTAATTCTTTCCCTGGTTTAGCAAAAATGAAAAGTGCAGTCTGGGACAAGCACAAAAACATGCCAGCCAAAAAGTAAGGATTTCTCATTTGGGGAGCTGAAATACTGGGTTTTAGAATTGGGCAAAGTCTGATGTCTGTAAACATTTGCTGTACAACAAACACCACTTATAAATATGTGCGAGGGAAACACATACACATTTGTCAAGTTACCTTATTTTTCTAATAAAAAAAAAAAATCTCCTTAGCAGAGACGTTTCCTCTCAGAATAAAGACCTGCTTCTAGAGTCTCATAGATAATATTTAATTTGCAAGATAGCATAATGAAAATATGTTAATAGCTTTTTCAATAAGTTAATAGCTTTCAAGTTCATACTAATTAGTTTGTTAAAATATTCTATTGGTGAAATACTTCTTTTTTTTTCCCCAGTAAAAGTGAAAAATGTAGCACAGTCTTATAGGGACCATCTTGCCGATAGTAAGGGCAGAATGAACCCATCCTTGGTGGCTAGAGCACCATGGAATTAAAGTGTACGCCTCACGTTGAGAAGATAACCCGTATCTCTCATTTTCCATGTTAATGCTCTATTGTTAGAGTAGAGCAATACTTTGTTCAGTAAGAAGTAACAAAGTATGTTTTCTTGGATTTTTTTTTTTTTTTATTTTGGTGGTATTGTATGTCCCCTACATCCTGCCACTGTAAAATCCAGCTTTTTGCTACCTCCCTCTTTCTTTGGCATCTTTTAGTACTACCTCTAGATCTCCCTAGGGCTTTCTAAAGCAGTACCCCTTATATCCTTATACGTTCAGTCCTCTGATACCCTTTGAATCCCACTGCAGTTTTTCACATTTCTTTCTCATGTCCTTTTGAAAACATATGCTTGTAGTACCTTCAGCTTCCTTTCACTTCTGTTAGCTGGGCAAAAGGCATCATGTGCTCTGGCTTATTCCAAACAAAGCTTGTGCTTATTCCAAAGAATGCATGTGCTGAATGGCCTGCTGGCTGTTGTCAAAGTGAATAACATCTAAAGTCTCCCTGTTCTGCCATCAGTCAGGGAATTAATAGAAATTATTCCCACTTTTCTATCCCCTGGCCCTTCCCATTTATGGAGTACCACAACAGCTGTAATATCTGGGAACTCAGTCACACTCAAATTTGGTAGAGCTAGGTCCCTGGATTAAAATTTAAGGTAATACAGTCAGTGAGACAGTCTGGAGTTGGGGAATTTTACTTGAGATCATTTATTGCAAACCAACATGAATCTCTGATCACTGTTTTGAGCGTTGAGAAGAAGAAAATGACAAGCAATTAGACACACACTTGCATAAACATCTGTGTGTCCCCCTGCCCCAGTCCAACAGCGCTTATTTTGCCATGAGTTGTACGCAGTCCATGCAAACACCTCTGGTATGGCGATGGGCAGCCAGGAGGTTGAGGTGGTCTGTGTGATTGTTCCTGTCTGCTAATCCGTGTCAGTGGTTCCTTTGTGGATCACCTGTAAGCCACAGTCCCTTAGAGGTGTCCCTGCCCTGCTGCGGTTTGCCCGCAGTCGCAGTCCCTCACGGGTGTCCCTACTGCCTTTTGGCTTGGAGTGCCCCATCCTCACCAAGTGTGTCTTCAGCCCCTCACGCTTGCCTCTGCCTGTCTTAAATATGTCTGAGCAGGGATGCGGTGTGCTCCTCTGGTAGGCCGAAGTTTTTTCCATCATTTTTATCTCAGCTGGGACAGGCTGGAGCCAGTCTTGACTGGCACATGGCAGTTCATGACCTCCTCCCATATAGGTCACTGCTGCAGCTCCTGCTACTTAAAGCCTATAAAATATGTTCATTTACATATTTGTATGTATGTATGTGTGTACCTCTTGTTTCCATACAAAATCGTGGAGAAAAAAGGAGGGCACTAACTTTTCCTCTGCCGTTTTCTTCATAGAAGGCAAGGTATTTGCATTATCATTCATGGGATGAATGAGATGCTTACTACATAGGAAGAATTTTTTCAGTGAATTTTAGTCTTATATAGGCATCTAATAGGAGTGTTCCTTTTAGAGTGGTATTAGATAGGAAAGGCCAGCAGAGAAATTGCATTTGAGATCCTGTCTCTCTTATATTTTTAATTAGTAGTTCTTCTTTCTTACAGTACAGCTGTTATAATTCCTAATTAAGCAATTAACCGTACTCGGGTAAAAAAAAAAAAAAAAGAAATTGAGACTTACATTTCGTTTTTAGTCCCTAGGAATATGAGGCTCTGGTCAACATGTGAATTTTCTTGTTAAAATTCCAGCTTTCTGTTCATTCAGACTTCTCTCAAATGGCCTACTTTACTCTGACTAATGTAACACTTCAGAAAATGTCCTCGCTCTCTCTGAACAGTGTCTCATTTTTACATTGGTTACAATTGGTTAGGTCACTTTGCTTTTATATTTTTATCCTAATAGCATTTTTCTTCTTGTTCTGGAAAATAATTTCCTGGTTCCATACTTCGTTGAAAGTATTTCTTTCTGTTGATTACCATAAGGTTTCAGCATTTTTTCAGCGATTTAATCTTCAGGCATAACTGTGTAATTATCAGTTTCATGGGAAATCTGTTTTGGTCAAACACGATACTGTTTTAGGTCACTTGTAGAAAATTTATAGAATCCAGTGTTGTATAGAACCTTGATTTTTAAAATATTCATATAATAATTATTCATTATTTACTTTAAACTGTGTTGGTGTTTTGCAAAGGAGATGAAATCCTGCTCACATGGGGAAAAGGATGGAGCTGTAGAAAATTATAAATATTATATTTTCACTGTGAGTTAGAAAAATAATTTCACTTCTTCCAGTCTTTGTGGCAGTCATGAGTTTATGGAAGGAGTTGAATGAGGTAAAGAAGTTTGTATAGCAAACAGGGTTAGAATTGTACAAGGAGTTAAAATTTGTCTTGGTAAGCTTCCAAAAGCTATATCCTAAAGGAAACCGTGTTGTTAGTATGTTACAGAACCTTTAACCTGTAGTTCAGTCTAAACTTCTAATAAAAGTAAGAAAGCTTGCCCTTTTCCGCAGCAGTTCCTTGGGGCTACATTTTAAACATTTTGATTCTGTTTAGTTGTTTTTATTTCAATACATATTAACTTACATGGGCATGCTTATTATGACAATTAGGAAGAAAAAAGTGATGAAATAATGTTGAAAGATGAGGAACAAATGAGTATTTTAACTCATGGTAAATGCCAAAATTTTGAATGAGGTGTTCCCTTTTTAATGTTACGGGCTTAATTTTTCTTTTATTTTCAATTCATGTGCAAATAAGACTATTGCAGTTCTGTATAAATGATCTAAGTGATCAAAACAGAGTTTTGCTTCAAACAGCTGAATATTTTGAAAGAATCCAATGACAAAGCTGCTTAGTCTGATAATATGTTTTTGAAAGCAGACTAGATAACTAATGTAAGATCATTACTACCGACTTGCTATAAACATAAATTTCTTTGTAGCATTTTTTTTTCAGCTTTATGATTTCTTGGTATTCTCTCTCTCTACTCCTGTGTTCAATGTCTATTTTTGCCCATACATTTCTGCATAGGCTTTGGGTTTACTGATTTTCCAAAATATTTGCTAAATTGCATTAATACTATCTTCCTTAGCCCACCATGACTGAGAGAAACTAGAAAGCTGATTTAATGAAAGAAGTTTAGGAAAAGAGTTAATTAAAACTTACAGAAACCTAGAGGAGATTTCTGATAGTAGGCTGTTGCGTCTGGTAGAAGACTAAGCAGATCAATGCATGGTAGGTGAAGTTAGGCAGATTTAGATAAGATTTAATTTATAGTGAGGGTACTTAACCAGTGGAACAAATGGAATAGGAATATGATGGGCTCTTTAGAGCCTGAAGTCTTTTAAATTGGAATTGGAGGTCATTTAATACAATAAACTGTTGCTTTAGCAGGAGTTTATAGATTTAATTTGGAATCATATAATTCTGTTGTCTGCATTATTCAGGACGTCAGCATAGATGATCATAATGTTTTTCATAGCCTTAGGTTCTATAAATCTACAATTTGAGCTCTTACCCATGTGAGAAAGAGCAAAATACTGGATTAGCAAGGAAGGTAAAGGAAGAACACAGTAGACCTGAACATGAATGATACTGTGACAGAAGACCTGTCATTCATTTATTAGATATCTACTCAGAATGATGTGCCATAGGTATAGTGCTCGATTAGCTAATGGGAGGAGGATGTTCCCATTTAAAATAGGAGGTGGGAGGGGATTTTAAAAGCATATCTGCACCTTGCAGTGCAAAAGTAATTAGCCTATGCGCAGCGTGCTACTAATAAAGTTATTCTGTTATTAAGACTGAAGCTAGTGTTTCTGTATAGTATTTTAATATGCCATGTAAATACACTAGCTGATTCAGTGCTAGTTCAGTTGTCTCTAACATTAACACTGCAGTGCATGGCCTCAGTGTGCCCTTGGAGTTGCAGTTGGCTTTCTTGGAAGGATTTTAGTTTTGAGGAATTTCTCCTGTTTGTGCAAGGAAGAAATGCCGATTAAATCTATAATGCATTTTGATTTCTTTTGGAGCAACTGCATTAATATATTGCTAGGGAATTCTTGCTTTTAACTAGAGTTCATTAGTTTAGTTCCTTAATGGATTTTGTTCATCTACCTCATATAGTAGCCTTTCTGCCTATGTTGTCTCTGACAGACGAATTCACTTTAATTACTGCTGGTCAAGTCAACAAAAAAAAGTGACCAGCTAAAAATGAAGCAGACAACACCAAGCTGAGTGGTGCGGTTGACACGCCAGAGGGACGGGATGCCATCCAGAGGGACCTGGACAAGCTCGAGAAGTGGGCCCGTGTGAACCTCATGAGGTTCAACAAGGCGAAGTGCAAGGTCCTGCACCTGGGTCGGGGTAACCCCTGGTATCAATATGGGGTGGGGGATGAAGGGATTGAGCGCAGCCCTGCCGAGAAGGACTTGGGGGTACTGGTGGATGAAAAGCTGGACATGAGCCAGCAATGTGCGCTCGCAGCCCAGAAGGCCAATCGTCTCCTGGGCTGCATCCAAAGAAGGGTGGCCAGCAGGTTGAGGGAGGTGATTATGCCCCTCTACTCTGCTCTGGTGAGACCCCACCTGGAGTACTGCGTCCAGCTCTGGAGCCCTCAGCATAAGAAAGACATGGACCTGTTGGAGCGAGTCCAGAGAAGGGCCACAAAAATGATCAGGGGGATGGCACACTTCTCCTATGAAGAAAGGCTGAGAGAGTTGGGGTTGTTCAGCCTGGAGAAGAGAAGGCTTTGGGGAGACCTTATTGCAGCCTATCAGTACTTCAAGGGGGCTTATGAAAAAGATGGGGACAGACTTTTTAGTAGGGCCTGTTGCAATAGGGCAAGGGGTAATGGTTTTACACTAAAAAAGCATAGATTCAGACTAGATATAAGGAAGAAATTTTTTACGCTGGGGGTGATGAAGCACTGGCACAGGGTGCCCAGAGAGGTGGTGGATGCCCCATCCCTGGAAACATACAAGGTCAGGTTGGATAGTGCTCTGAGCAACCTGACCTAGTTGAAGATGTCCCTGCCCATGACAGGGGGTTTGGACTAGATGACCTTTAAAGGTCCCTTTCCAATCCAAACTATTCTATGATTCTGTGATTCTAACATTAGTTCTTATGACTCTGCCTCTCATATTTTGACTTGTGTGCAGTTGGTAGATGTATAGACTACCAGTATAGTTAACCATACCTGTTTTATCTTTTTAGAGGGAAAAGGTTTGATTGTGAATTCTAAGGTGACCACTTCAACATCTCTTCAGCCCCTTTAGTATGTCCTTCTCTAATAAGAAAGCAGAATACCTGGGCTACAGATGGAAAGAAGGCACTTGCTTCATCCTTCATTTACAGTCTGAGCATGACTGCTTTTATTATGGCATTTGCTTGGTGTAGTGAAACCTTTGCCTTGTTTCCTGTGGATAGGGATACAAAAGTGACCACCTTACTGAAAGATGGGAAACCTGGTCTGTCAGTTCACAGTGCAACAACAGATGTGAAGGAAGGGAAAAGAGCTTGGTGCTAAGTGCTGGCATCATTGAACAGTGCTTCATCTTCATCCTATGTCATCCTTCTATGCTCAGAAAGAGAGAAATGCTCCTGTCCTCCATGGGAGGTGCTTCATTCTCCTGAAATGGAAGTCAGTGGCAGTAGAGATTAGAGGCAGCCATCCAAGCCCTTGAAGAGGAAGCAGCTGTCAGCTGCAAGCAGCAGCATCTTTTCAAACAACTGCTTCCTCCTTTTGGAGGCAGCAAGAGTTGATAGTCAGCCAAGCCCTGCAGCTTGTCAACCATGTATACCTATGCATAAAACAAAATGTGAATATGGGATAAAGGATGGTTTTAGAACAGTCTTCTCAAAAAAAAAAAGAAAAAAAAAAAAAGTCTTGACATGCATTTGCATGAAGGTAGTAATGCTTACCTCTACGTTTAATGGTAATGTGATTTCCTCAAATGAAACTTTCAAAACGAAGAGCTAAAAAAACAGGAATCTAAAAGGAACTGAAATATCATGAACGGGCAAATTGTTCTTCATCTGAGACAAATTTTATCATGCTTATGAATTACTAGATAGAGTATGTTATCCAAGTGCCATACCTTTTGTTAGAGTTTTCTGTAGCTCTAACTCTGTGTTGTGTAAAATCTAGCTGAGCTAGCAAGTAGCACATCAATCTTGGGCACGTCTGATGTTTCTACCCTGGGACCATTTTCTAGAGCTGTAGGAGATAGCTTTGCCAGCTGATGGGGACAGCTGAAACCCCTCTAAAGGTAATGCCCTTGCATGCATGTGTTGATCTGGGTAAGTTTAAAGTTAGATCTCTGAGATGACTCATTGTTTGATGTCAAAAGGCATTTCTTTTTTGCTTGTTCTTAATTTACTGTTTACTTAGTGATTTCCAGTGCTTGCCTTTGGTGCTGCTTAATACTTTCTCCACACAGTGACAAGGTGCACTTCTACTATTAGCTGTTTATGCTTTTTGCCACTAATGTGTTGTAACATCAGGTGGTGGGTGTTGGTGATGGATTTAGGAAGATAATGCACCACATAAACAAAGAGTTTGCCTGTTTTAACCCTGAAGTCTGGAAAAATTTAAAATGTAAAAAATGTCGAAAAAAATTCCGAGAATAAAAACTTCGTTTAGGTCCCTCCATTTAAAGGACAAATAGCTTGAATACTCAAGGTTAAAATTTTAATTTAAACTTTAAATACATTTTGAATTTGCCAGTTAACTTATATGTATATAAGTAACATACATATATTAATCTTCTTATATGGATACATTATTTCTGTGATTTAGAATTGGAATTCAGGATGTATCAATGAGATACCGTTAGAGATCGTGTTTCTTTCTATGAAGCAAAATCAAGAGTGGAAAATAAGGTACTATACAGCACTATATTTTTATTCTTTAGTGTCAAAACCAGATACGGCTAGTGTATTTATTATAATTTCTGTGTTTCAATTGGCGACATTTGTTGTTCTTCCTGATATGCTAAAAATAAGATAAACAATTTTCAGTAAGTACTTCATCTTACACATGCAAAGCCATAGACTTTCTGCTACATGTTGCCGTATGTTGTGAGTAGTTAAGTATTTATTTTTTTTGCTATACTTATCTTTTGTAAGCCATCATTGCCATATTACGTGGTGCTTCTCTCAGAATGATTCCTGGAGCACATAATTAGCAGTATGCCATAATTGGGAATAAGTCCTGTTAAAAAATGAGATAACATCCCAGTTATTTTGCTTTCTTTTACCCTTCATGGGTGGTAATATAGAAAAGATAAATTAAGTCAGTTCATTTTGGATTTTAATTTTTATTCATTTTTAGTTTATTTGGTATTTTTATAGCAGTTTGGTTTAGTAAACTTCTTGTCCTTTTGTGCAGGTAGTAAAAGCTTTTCTGCGTGTATTGCTTTTCTTTTAGGACAATCACAAGATTTGTTTTAGGAGATCTAATGTTTCTCTTTCTCTATTTCAAACCTGATAGTAGAGATAACCTCATTGTGTACCTCTTTTGTCAATTTTTTAATATTAACTTGAGATATTGTTCTGGATTTTTTCGGTTGTCACACATCTCATATTTTTTTGATACTTTTTTTTAAAGTAGTATTTTTTAAGCTTTCAAGTGGAAGTAGGAAATATTTTTTATCAATTTCTCTTAGATATAAATGATATATGTATGTAATTAAGTTGAATATTTTAGGTATTTACTTAAATATGCAATACTGTTTAGAAATTTTTTTTTTTTTGGTGCTTTGCACTGTTTGAGAGGAGTATGTAACATTAATTTAGACTTACAGTGAAAACAAGGTGTCTTGAGATATATAGGAATATCCCTGTTTTAAAAATGTTGAATTTAGACGAAATAAAATAAAGACTGTGGCTATACTGGGAAATATTATGTCCTAAAGTTATAACTATTGCATATCTTTATAAGTCTATGTATGGGTGTTTTTATGCTGGAATAAGCATGGCCATGGACAAACTTCTAGTGATATAAATACATTGATAAATTACGTTATGTAAACAAGTTGGAAGTACGCGTGCCAGGTGCAAATTTCTATGCACTACGCCAGGAAAGTATCTAAGTTGGCCTATGCTAACAGGTTAATTCTTCCTGTGTGAATATAAAAGGAAGCAAAGTGGAAAACAATATAAAAAACATGTTAACATTACTATAAAAAGTAAAAAGCATAAATTATTTTTTAAATTTTACCTGCGTTACAAAGAGACAATAAAATCATGACTTGATTTTATAGTACTTAATTCGATATTTTGAAACCTTTTCAAAGTCAAGCCTTTATATTTAGGAAATTGAAATCAATTAATTCAAAATCCATACATTTGAACTGTTATTAAATAAAATGTAGTAAATTAAAACAAACTTGTAGTAATAAAACAAGTAAATTTCTTACTTTTAGATGTTCTTAATATGGCATGTTCCTTTTGATGAACAATAAAATAGAGCAATAGTGGGAATAACAGGGCCCTTAAACATAAACATTTAAAGTACAAAAAGGCAAACCCAAGAATCTCGCAGGTGTTCAGCAAGGTGTGACTGTGATCTGACAACTCTGCCCGTTTTCTCAAAGCTGTAAAGCTTCGTATGCGGGATAGAAATATCTGAAAGTCTTTCTCCAACTTTATCAAACACATGCTCAGAAACACATTCATTTGTAAATGTGGAACCTGATGCTGTTTCTCCATTATGAAAACACAATAGCTGTCCCTGATCAAAGAATGTTTTTTCTGATTTTTTCCAAATTTAAGTAATTCTATGGATTATGAAGCTATAGAAAAGAACTTCAGGGGAAAAGTCTGTAATAATGAACGCACTCCCTCTTCCCTGCTGCTTCCTACAGTATGTAAATAAGACTTGTAAACAGCCTAGAATCGGATTGAGTGATGAGGACAAGACAGAGGTAGGTACTGCTTAAATTATTATTGTAGCTGAAAGAAACTGTCATCAACGTACATCTTGAGAAAACTGGGTTGAGATTTTACAGAATTATTTTTCATCAGTTTCTGAGATGCGCGTAGTTTGCAACAGGATTTAATAAATGCTGATTTCACAAATACAAGTCATACTAAAAAGCAGAAGCATTGAGGTGAGCTGCATACCATTTTGAAGCTGTTTGTATTTTCCTAATGGTACTCATTTATGAATGGTACACACTAGCACAGCTTGAAAACCGCTGGTGTGAGAGGAATTACATGGTTGGGCCTCCGAATTATTTCTTTTCCTTGTTGTCGATCTTGCTATGAACATTTTCATTCCTAAGTAGGATTTGCTCTGCTAGTCTTAAATGATGAGTAAAGAAAGAGTGGGAGCTTTGGAACCAAACCACTTGGCACTGGAGCTATGTGAGGACTGCTTAATGTGTGGATTGAGGACATGAGACAATTACAGAGTAATAGACGTTACAGATGGAAAAAGACCTGTTAGGTCATCCAGTCTGTCTCCTTACAAATTCAGGGCTATTCCCTACAGAAAATTTTCCAACATTTTGTCCAGTTTGGTTTTAAATATCCCAAATGATGGAGATTCCACTACTTCCCTTGGGATGCTTTTGTACTGCTTTGCAGATCTCATTGCCAAGTAGTTTTTCATGATAATCAGCTGCAGTTTTTTCTTTACTTATTAGTCCTTGTAATTTATTTTTCTTTTCAAAAGTAATTCTTTAATAATTCTAAAAATCAGTCATATAAATATTATGTGTAATTATTAGTATCGCAATGGCTGTCTGTGTTGCTTCTTAATCCTCTGTAGTGAAATTATGTATTTTTAATTTTCAAATGTTTTCCTTTACGTGTCAGCATTGTCAGCTCTCTGATCACTTCCATTGGCCTTCTCTGTAGACTTACACTTACTTATCAGTGCACGTGAACACCTTTTCATAGTGAACCTTTTACCATTTCCGGGTGGACAAATGAAATGTTAGGAAATACTTTGGGTACATTGATATGGACCTGTGATGAGGGTTTCCATATTATTTCAGAGACGCATAGTGAGAGTGCAACAACGAGAAGAAGGAGTAGTCATAGTTTAACTATTCTGAGTGTTCATGTGCGTACGTTAGTGGTATTCCTCTGTGACAATATATAAACAATGTGGAAGTAATTCCTGAATGAATAAATGACTTTTTGCTGAACAACTCCAGGTATAAACTTTATGGTCACAGCATACAGTTGTAGGTTGCCACTGTTACAGACACATATAAACTGTTGTTGTCGCATTAATTTGGGAGTCAGAGTGTTTCCTGATAATTAGCTCTTTTCCCACAATTTTTTTGTGATGCTGGTGTCAAGTATAGTAACTCATAAGGGAGAGTAGCAGTGTTTTATCTTAAAAACAGTATAGACACCAATTCCCACATGCATTTATTATCTGAACAGTTGATTAATTCATTAGGCTAAACCAGCAGTTTGACCAGTTGCTATGTGGCTCTTGAAACACTGTTGACCGTTATATGACATGAAGAACTGTATAGATGTTTTGATGTGAAGTGTCATTAGGGAGTGGCGGTCAGGCCAATTTGAGATTCACTAAACCTTTTCTTAGAAGTCAAATAAAGAACCTCTTTTCTTTCTCTGCCACTCTGTCAAAATTAGAAAATCCCGACATTTAACTTCTAAAAATCAAGAAGGCAGGAGGAATGAAGGGTCTGTCTCCTTCAACAATTTTTGGACTTTTTGTCCAAAACAGTTGGAAAACTGTTTTCCAGAGCTGTGCGTTAAGTCTGTTCTGAAAGGAGGATGTCCCCATGTGCAATGGTTTCTTGATGCAGCTTGGCATAAGTTTCTCAGTTGTTTTCTGTTTACTGAAATGTTGTTTACATTTTGCTCTAGTCAGGTTTGAGTTTCATGTGATTAAGGATCCTAATACCAAATTAGTTTTCATATTCCTTGTGCACAAAATGGACATGCTATGCAGAAATCAACAGGTTGGTTTACAAGGATTCCACCAACCAAACCCACGTCTCAAGAGAGAGTCTAAATTAACCATATGATGCTGCTGATCTGATGTGATTGATCTTTGTGGATTCTGTATTAGTGTTAGCTGTCTTAAATTCTCTGACTTAGGCACAAATGACGACACAGATAGTGAAATATGTGGTTTAACTGGCAGGCATTAATTTTGTCTCTCTCCAGTTCATATATACAGAGCTTAATCTATCTTAATTGGGAACACTGGAGTCTTTAGTCTGATTTTCAGCAAGAGGAAGTCTTTCCAGTGCAGTTGAAAAGGAACAAGCTTTTCTTGAAACTCAGAACTGGATGCATTTGACCATGCCTGAGGATGTAACATGAAGCATGGCTGCACTTGCCAATACATGTTGTTCAGGGCTTATATGGCATGCATTGTATTATCCCACGAGCAATAACCATGGTGCTACATCAACCTTCTTTTATGCAACCTTCCTTAAAAAGAAAAAAAGGGCAAAAAATGAATTCAGCATTTATGTCAAGTAGCATACCCAACCCAACTATTACTGGAGAGATAAGATGGTATTTTTATTAAAGACAAATGTAGAAGGTAACCAAGAACACATCTGTGTTCCTTGAGTTCCATGCTCTGGAGTTCTCAAGTGTAAGTGGTGACCCAGGACATTGGATAGCTGTGGCTACCTGGATGGAGATGATAAGTATGACACATACTGCTTGTAATACAGCAAAGAGTATATTTCTCACGTGCAGTCTGCTTAGCCTTCTCAACTGTCTTTGTAGCCACTGAATTGGGAATGCAGTATTTACTGCTGACTCCTTCCTGTAAAATGGAAAATAAATTCAGCTGTGTTTATGTAGAAAAGGAGGAGGATTTAATTGTTATGAGGCAAATGTTAATTGTAATAGCAGTTAGGCCTCCATTTCATAGTCACCTGGGTCAGACTGTGCTCCATTCATGCCCTCGAAGAAGCTTGTCCTGTCCAAAAAGTAAGACTAAAATCACTGGAATTCTAACCAACACAACATGGGTCTTTTTTTCACTGCTGGAAACTGTAATCAGTTTGAAGGGTTTTGTTCATATGTGCAAACAGGATATGCCGAGCAGAGCTCCAAAATCCTGACAGTAGGCAGCATTTTCTATCTGCTCCATCAACCAATTGGGAAAACTTTTTATTGGCTATTGTGGACTGCTTCAGGAAGGTTTCCACTCTTTCCAGGATAGCTTGTGCATTTGCTATCACAGTGGTTGTGTTCAGCAGCTCTGATGAAGATAAGGCCACCAGCCCACTCAACCTATATGAAAAAAGCCCGTAACACAACGCTGTAAAAACAAGACAGACCTCTCCTGAACTGCAAATATCCTGGAATGTTCCTACTGTGTGACCGAATATATCCTTGAAAATGGTAGCTGTTATCATACTTCTGTTACCTTTTCAGGACCAGGATGGCATCTTTGCAACTGATTGTATATGTGTGTGTTCCATTTCTTTCTATCCCCTGAAGTTGCAGGAAATGAGAGTGGGTTCGCTGCAAGTTCCTGGAGAAAGGTTTTTTCCTACCCTTTCCCTAAACCAAGTAGACATTTGCTTGGATGTTACTTTGCATCTTCCAGGCGTAATTCCATTATAGTACCTATGTTACTTGAAAAAGGGATGTTATAGCACATAAAGCAAGTTTGAAGGTCCTCACTAAGTTTAAAGGACTTAGTTTTCTGTTTGATGTTGGCAGCGAGATTATTATTATTAAATTGATTACTGATCATATCCTAATTTTCAGTGATTTAGTCAATATTAAGTATGTAATTTCTCTTCCAAATACATGCTGCAGTTCAGTACTCTGGGTACATTTGACTTGGAATTGGAAATTTCCCTTGCATCCTGACACCGAAAACAGTGCAGTCACCCAGCAAAGAATTTTGTATGTCCGTGTCTTCCTCCCATTACCCTCTGATTTTTAATTAAATGGCAGTTGGTAGCAATTGGCCATTATTCTTATATCACAAATGTGTTCATGCACCATGCACGTTTGAATGCAAACTACAGTTGCTTCAGTGATGCTTTCTTATCTACTTTGTCTCCCAAAAATCATGATTCTGGGTTGTCTTGTTGAACACATGTCCTTCTGTAAGGTATATCCAGTTATTCCTGAATACATAATCAGTTCTGGACCCGGTCTTCATGTTGTTCCTTTAGATTTCTGGTGCGGCCACAACTGACTTGATTTTACTTAGCTGTCTGATCTCAAACCCACCCAGGAGCTGGAAGTCATAGAGTAATGTGTTATCTGAGGCAGACCCACTTCCTGGTCCATCATATGTGCCAGAAATGTACATCTGAATATGGAGAAAGAAATGAAAAGTCCATGTCATTGAATCTTGTTTGAAAGATTAAAAAAAACCCCAAACAATCACCGTTAAAATTCTAAAGTGGAAATTGCAGAGGTGTACCAAGAAAAAGTGAATTGACTTGCCACCAACAGTTTCTGTGAACAAATATGATGCATTACTTTCTTATACTGCAAGCTTTAAGAAAGACTTCTAAGAGGCAACAGTCATGGCTGTCAATCCTGCTTTGAACCATTGCAGTTTTTCTTTGCAACTTTACCTTTTCCTGTTCTGACTCATTGACTTCTCGCATCCACTGTGTTCCTTCTAAGTGAGCTGCAAGCTGCCAGCTTCAAATGCTAGGCAAGTTTCTTGCTGCAAAAGCCTCTCTGTCTGTCAGTTCTTATTTAATGGGGCACAATTATTAACCTTAATTATACTTGCAATCCTTAATTACACTCAGAAGCAATTCTGTCTCGAAGTTCCATGTCACAGTGGACCTGATTTGTGGTCCTGCATGAACTACAATTCTTCATGACGGTCTTTTTGTGCTTTATTTAAGGACTGAGCTAGTTCCATCCCTTTCCAATTTAACACAGTCATGGAAGTATAGAATTGTGATGTCCAGTGCGGAGTATTTGTGTCACATGCATGGTCCCTCTTTCTTCATCTGCAGGAAACAGGCCTGCTGTAAACAGCAGGACCATTTTCTGTAACAATAAGGAAAACAATTTAAAGGTGTAATTTCATAGTTAGCTTAAAGCATTGATTGCTGGATGTCTTTTCCTTCTACAGAGAAGCTTGCTTATCTGGCTAAAAGTCCAGGAAAATGAAAATCAGTATTCTTCATGTGGGCACATGATGGCTGCTGCAGCACAAGGACTTTATGGAACACCTTCTAGAACATGAGGATTGTGGGTTTTTTAAGGCAGCACATCTTCGATCAGTTTAATCTACCATGTGTATATTCTCATTGTGTCCCCTCCTACAGAGTTTATCCTTTTTGATTTTGAGAAAAATACCCAACTAGCTACTACTTGCAGTAGGTGCCTCTGGATTCATGTTATTATTCACTTAGCTAAATATTTTGTTGTAGGTTACATTCAACCATGTCCTTGCAACTCCTCTGTGCCCTGTCATGGGACGAAAGGGCTGATTATAACATATGTGTAAATGCATGGCAAATAAAACAGAGTATTATGTGTATTTCTGCTGCCTGTCAAATATATTGAGATTTGAGAAACTTGTATGCATTTGTTTTCCATAATACAATCTGAAATCTTGGAGCAGTGGAGTTAATGTCCCTGACTATGCACATCAGCAAATACAATGCTTTTAGATGCTGTGGTTGTTGGGGGTTTTAGAGGGATTCCTGTGCTTGACTAAATCAAATAACCCTTTTCTATGAAAAACACAATCTCTATTCTTGATATCTGGTGCTTAAAATCTGTAGGTAGAAGACCTACTCATTGTTACTCATACCAAAATACTGCCCCACATACTTGTGCCCTTCCTCCCCACTTTTGACCAATACATCCAGCACCCTTTGGATATTGTTTATCTTTGTACCTTTTCTGAATTGAGGGCCAAAGAGGGAGAAAATCCCTAAAGTATATGTCTATACTCCTCCTCAGTTTTTTTTTTCTTTTTTTTACCTTTTTAGTTTAATGGGAAGGTGTTAAAAGTTCCGCATGAATGTATGTGAAATAGCCTGGAATCCACAAATCATTTGGTTGCACCTTGCAGTCCCCACCCTGGAGGCTGAAGTGTACTCGAGCCTGGTCCTTCTGCTCCATCCTAACCTGTATCTGGCAAAATTCTCAGGTATCTGGTGGTATCATTTACATAATTTAGGTCTTGATCTGCTGTTAAATATTTCTGTTATTAAGAACAGAAAATGGGCTAAAAAAAGAGATTTCTTATATATTCCCATTGAAAGATCGTCTTTTGCATCTAACTCTGTTGAATTCTTTTTTCACCTGAGAATTTTCCCAACACATCTTTTTCATAACTATGCTGTGCACATCATTCATGGCTGATTTTTGTAAATCTTGGTATCTTTTTCCAAAGACAGAATTTGATAGGTCTAATTTTCAGTGGATGAACACGAAAATGAAACTAGAATTTCTTGTGTTTACAGAGACTTCTGGGATTTTCAATAATGATGACTTAGGATACATAAGCGTGTGTGGCTTAAAGTGATTAATATACAATGTTTTGACAGATTCTGCTTACTGTTACTGAAGTTGTTGATGGCTGGTGGTTGCTATAAAGGTTAAAATAGTTATTTTAATATGGTTTGGTGAAGGAATCTGTAGAGTAATTTCTCTGCAAGTTTCAATTTCTGCTGAGTTTTGGTTTGTTTTTTTTTTTTTTTTTTAATAAAATATATTCCTTTTGAGTATGCATTAATATTGAGAGATGAAAAGCAGAAAAAATAATTTGACCTTTCACTGTTGAAAGCATAAATATTTATCATTTTCTTCAGTGATGTTTACTGGATTTGAAAAGGATTAAGTGAATAGTAATATTGAACACCTATAATATGTGGCCTTTTGACCTATGGTGAACTGTAATTGTTCTTTCTTAGTTAAAACACTTCCACACTGTTTGTAGGGATTTCCAATATAAACACAGCCAGATTAAAGTGCACCAGCACTTCCCTGCCATCTGGGAAAGACGGTATCCTTTCAAGAGAGCTTGATTGGAGTGATAGGAAGCGTTACATAGCATAGGACTGAGAAATGATAGTGCTAATGAGCTTATCTCTTCAGTAGTACTGAAGTAATTCCCCCCCTTCCCCAGATCAGCAGCAAGGGAGATCTCTTCTTAGCAATAACAAACAATAAATTATTGGTGTGGGTTATTACCAAATAATTTGTGGTCATGGATCAGGTTTCTGCTCTAAAGCTAATGCACGAATAGAAACCCAAAAGATGATTCTTGGTCAGAAGTGCTCAAAAAAGTCAAGAACAAAGAAAGGCGAATGCTCCACCTGTGACATGGTGCTTCACCTGCAGAATACATTTGCTTCCCACCTGCCCACACAGTCGGATTGCTCTGTAGTTTGCCGTTGGTTATTATCTTCTGTGAAGCACAATGGGAATGGCTACTTGGAGGAGTGATGGAAAAAGGGCTGGCCGCTGCCACCACAGTGTTACTCATCTACTTTGCATCAGTTGCTGAAGTTTGATATGTTGTCAAGGAAGATGTCAGCCAAAATCTAGCTGTGGGCTGAATGAATTACTTTGAGGAAGGCAGTCTGCTCTTACCTATTTCTTTGTTGTTTACTCCTCAGTTATGGGAAGGGATTACTGTGTACACGCAGTACAGTTGAACTTTATAAATCAAATGTTGTCAGGACTCAGTGAATTTACTGTGCATTTGCAGATTGACTGCTGTGCGCATATTTGTGTAGAAATGCAGGCAGTGGGACTCAAACCTGGGGGAAGGTAGGATGTCAACTGAATTCAAACTTGCCACTTAAATCTTGTTCTAGGAGAATATTACTCTTCAATATACTCAACTACAACATTAGACAGAAAATTTTTCTGCCCGTGACTGACTGCTCTTAGAGGCTTCTTCTCCTCAATCCCACTGATTTACTCCACTGCAGATGTTTGGCTGTCTAGCAGCCCGGCTATAATTTAATGGGAATCCTGAGCTTGTCCTCTTTGAGTCTAAAGTTTGCAAAGCACATTCAGCTTCTCAACTCTGATACTTAACAGCACAGCTTGGCTTTGAAACTTTTACTTACTCTTGGTATGCCGTAGTTGTTAGCACAATGTTAGAACATACGTATTTTATTGACTGGAGCTGCCTCCGGTATAGTGCGCTCCTCAAAGAAAAGTTAAAAAAACCCCAACAAACAAAAACCTCAGCAATCATGAAAAATTACTTTTCATAGGTAAAATTCCCAACCCTGTGCGTGCCCCATAGTCCACCTACCTTTTTTCTCATGTGATGATCTACTTTCCAGATGGGCCATTTTGCATGTGGGGGTGTGCAGTTGCTTAATTCAAAGTCCTCTGAAGAGGACTCAGCATCTGGCTCATGGCTACTGCCTGCTTAACCCTTGACTCTCCATGATCATGGATGAACTTGCTGTGAGTTGGATTTCAGTTGAACTTTTTAAAATGCTTTCTGAAAAAGAAAATAAATTTCCTTACATTCAGAGCAATATGATAGAGATTTTGTGTCAACAGGTTCTGTGAGGAATCTGTTAATCTATGTAACATTTTTGATTTAACATAGAGAATTGAATTGTATAAACGGTATGTACCAAAACAGGTAAACAAAGTTAGGCTAAGCCACTTATTCAACATATAAATATTTCCAGAAATGTTTTTTCGTATCGCAGATGCAGGGACTTGGGGGATAGGACAGTGCACTCCAGTTCTCTGTTCTTCCTTTCTTCTTTTGAATCCCTTCTCCCTGCAAGCTGTACATTAGTATTTGATTGCAAGAAAACTGGAACAAAGGAAAATTTAACATAATCCTAAGTCAATTCGAGGGAATTCTCCTTCATAAGAAGTATCCAGATTTACTGTCATAGTGGATGTGCATTCACATTTTTTGGAAGTGACAAGGAACAGCTTTTATAAGAGAAGAGGGTACCTGAGGAATGGACAGAGTAATGTTGTAACTAAATGTGTAAACAGATGCTAGCTTACAAAATGTATGTTTTGCTTTTAGAGATTTATTACCTGCAGCTGTTCATTACACCCTCCTCCATTGAGATAGGATAAATGAATTTGTAAGTGCTCCAAGTTCATTTCAGTACAGAGTGAAACAGGTTCGCATACAGTAGTATCAGTAATATTGAATAGCTACTGTTTTTTCCATGTGTTTTTCTTTCTTATCTAAGTGAGTGTCCCAAAATTAAACTGCATTTATTTAACTGAGCTTTGTTGATTATCAACACAGTATCTTTTCTTGCAATTTTAAACTTTATTACTAATGTATTTTATTTAGATTACTTTAGATTGGGAATTATATACAAACCAACTTGGAAGAGGAAAAATCAAATCCTATTGCTCAGAAGAGGTAGTAAAATAGGGCAATATGTGCCACACCTTGCTTCTAGATTTCACCTGAAAGGATCCTTCCTCTATATCTTTTCCTTTTCCTAGATTGTGACACAACAGACATGTGTAATGATGATTTAGAATTCTAGATAAATTTTAGAAGATACAGATGGGAAAATATGAAGTAGAGAGAACAAAGAGGAATATAAGGTGGCTAAAGATTTAGTAAAGGAAGACGACAGGTTATGCTGAAAGGTCAACTATCAGACTGTAAGTATGTCATTAGCAGAATTCACTAAGGATTTTTCTTCGGTGAATTTTGTTTTTAATAATTGGGTAAATTATTTTTGTATAAAAAAGTAGGTGGTTCCTAAAATTTTATTTTCTGATAACATATACTAGGGAGAGTGCCAAGAAAGGAAAAAGCCTTATTAGGTTAAGTATTATATGGTGACCAGAACAAGCTACATAGACTGTCCATGAACTTAGCTGGACATAAACTCTTCAGGAAAAAAAGAAACTTCAGAAAAGCTTTAAAAAATGGACACTAATGTCAAGAAAAATAGCTATTTTTAAGATAGCAATTTACTGAATTATATTATGGATATAGTGTATTATATGATGAGATTCTCAGAAGTGTAGCAAATTATGTTAGTAAAATTAAAATACAGTCCAATGAGAAAAGATAGTTTATCATATATAAAGCAAAAAACTCCAGACTCTGTGACTTGAACTCAGCTGGCTTTCACTGAAGTTATAAAATGTTGTAAGAGTTCAACTATTGTTAACATCCTGACAATAAGACTAATGCAAAGTTGCAATGTTGAATGAAATATTAAAAAGTGCTACTTGTTTTAAATGAGTTTAAGGTTGTGGGTTAAAAAAAAAAAAACTATTGAATTACTTGAAAAATCATATGTGACCATTTAAATAAAGGAGTTATTACAATACATAAGTCCAAGAGACCCATTTTGGGACCTGTCTATGCAGCCTTGATTGTGGCATTTCTTTGTTCATAGTCCTATACATTTTCCTTTTAATATACAGATTTTTATGGATTTATTATAAAATTGTACATTATTCATTACTGCAATTGCTCTGCATTTTGGTTTTGTGTAAGAAATCACATCCAGAGCTATGCTATCTATATTGTAGTTCCAGTGCTGTCTTCTAGGTGATGTTATATTTTTTTACCGCTTGTTAAAGTCAAGCAGAAAAAATCATTGATATGTGTCTGTACCAAATTCTTGTACACACATCAAGTAGAAATAAATAAGATAAAATAACACCAAATCCTACTAAGGGAAATGATAGTGCTTGATAAAGTCCCTGGGAATTGCAATAGGTACAGATAAACCCTCCAGTCTTGGAAATGATCAGGTAGGAATGGAATGCCATTTCCTCCTGGAAATGGCAGGTAGGCAGTCTCCTTTTGGTTATATTTCTTCTATTGTTCTGGTATGGACAATTACCATGTCAAAGGACTTAACCAACTGCTTTAAAATGTCATTAATTTTCTTAAATTAAATGTATCACAGGAAATAGCTCCAGTGCTTAATTTCAGAAGCTTGGATAATATACTGTGGAGCTATCTTGGGACAAGCAGTCCTCTAACATTTTGTTTGCCCTTGAGATTTAGAAGGAATCATATCTATAGTATTCATAATAAGTAGCAATCTAACCAAGTTCAAATTAGATGTGAACAAATGGATTAACAAGCACCTCATTAAAATTTTAATTTCCATTTCATTTATCACTTTTAATAGAATCAACTCTGTTTCAGGGTGGGGGAGGATCCATTTCCAAATATAACGTTAATTTCACTTGTTTTTATCAATAGCTTGATTTTTTCCTATAAAATGTACTTTGTATAGTTTCAAAATATCTGGCCTGCACATAAAACTAATAAATATTTAAAGAATAAAGAAAATCCAGATTGATTTAGTGGATATTTTTTAAAGTATTGAACTTTATAGTACTGTTGTCTGTAGTATTTTCCTCTAAGTGCTGATGTGTGCTTACTTGTAATGATTTTAAGAAGAATAAATGAATTTAAAATAAGTACATATTGGGGAGTTATTTAAATAATTTCACTGAAAATATCAGTGTACATATTTCAGAAGTAAATTCTGACTTTTAAACTTTACATTCAGATTCCAACTTCAAAGCGATATTTTTAAGTACTTTGAATTCCTTGGATAGCATATATCATAAACATGTGCAGAATTTTCAGAATTTAATATTTTCTTTCAAATAAAGCTATTCTAAAGCCCCAACTTGAATATATCTATTACTGAAAAATGATTTTATAGAAAAATGCATGTCTTAAAAATGTGTTTTATTAACATATTTATTTTCAAGGGAAAAATATAATGAATTATAGGAACATAAGAATTGTATCTTGTGGTGGTTCATCTGTCCTTTGAAGTTCTTGTATTCAGTCGTGATGTGTTCCAGGTGTCAGGTGCCAGTTTTTTAGTTACAGAAAGCTTTTTCTACAGGCAGGTTTTTCCCCAAATATTTACTTCATACTCTTTTTCATTTTGCACTGACATGTATTATACTGATCACTGAGAGAAACAGAATAATTATTTAGGGCCCTTTTTCTATGTAGCACCAGTATGAATGTCAAATTCTTAAGTCTTTATCAAATAATTTACAGAGAGATCCAAATCAATTTAAATTTTTACACAGCATATGGGAAAGCAAGTAGTTTTCACTGTAATGGCAGGCTGTGTGCTTGACAGAGAGAAAAGAAGAATGGGAATAGTATTTCAGTCACTTGCAAGATTCTTCCAGCACATGTTTTGGGCAAGAGAGAAACAAATAATATGAACAAACAAATGTCTGAAAAACAAACCAAAACAAAGTAGTATGTTGCTTATTTAAAATGGAGAAATATATGTTAGGCTTCTTGGGTGTCAGTGCAGGTCAAGGCTAAACTCAGTAATTGTCAGGGTTTTTTTGGTGCTTTGTTTTTTTTTCTTCTAAATAACTATATTTAAATGTAGCTTCTCTGTAATATTGTTATTTTAGACAGCTATTTTTCACTGAATTGATTGCAGCTGTGGTGCAAAAATCTGAAACTGAAATAGGTACCAGAGTGTTCATTAGGATCTTTAATAAAAAATAAATACCCAACCCCCCCCAGCAATTAATTAAAAATAAAGCCAATCATTCTAAGAGTAGCCTCTGCCATAGTAAACCATGAATAACATGTTTCTCACTGTTTTTCAGTTAAAGTGGTTCTGAGAACCCAGAAAAACTACCTTAACTGGTTAAGAAAGCCATAATTCAAGAAAATGTTCCGATTTCACATCTGAAAGATAAAGAAAGATTAAAGATAAAGAAACCTTGCGTGAGTGCATGCACATATGCATGTGGTAGTGCTCTTGGGTTTGCTGCTGAGAGTGACTACTTTTTTCAGGGAGAACTGTATGAGCAGGTTAATGAGGACAAAAAGGTTGTCTTGATGTAAGTGACGTATCAGGTCAGATTAAATATGTTTTGAGGCCTCTGTTGTTCCACTGCTTCAATAGCCTGACTTTCTCTTCTGCTAGATTCCTTTATGTGTTTGAACTTCTGTTTGGCAAAAGAATGAATAGAATCCTTTCTTTTTCTTGAGTCTTCTTTTTGTTCTTGAGAGTTTTGTTTTGTCTTGCCTCAAGTTTATGTTCTGTGTAATTATATCTCTGGTATAAAGATGTCTAATTTCATGTACTTGATGTCACCCTAGGTCTGCAAATTCATTTATATCGTACAGATGCAGAGCTAATTTATAATAGATGCCATTTTGTAAATCATACCTTGCTGTACTATTTTATTAAGTAATGTTTTGACAGGTTCTAATCAAACTTTTCTTTCTAACTTGTTGGAGACAAAAGAAAATGTCAAGGCACTAAAGGGTACTTTGAGTTATTAAGGTAAATTAATTCTAGTAATTGCTATGAAGATAGAAGATTGAAGTACAGGCTAAGGTTAATAAAGATAATTTAGACATTTTATTTATATATATATACTTTCTGTTTCTGTCAGGATTTACATTTCCCAGAATGCCTGTTTAGTATGGATTTCAACTAGTGGACTGAATGTATCTGAAGACCAGGCACATAGCTGGAAAAGTACAAATAACTTTTTGCTCCTTTTCCACAAGCTACAGTTTCCTCCTGTAAAATGAAGTCACAGTTTATTGAAAAGATGTCTTGGGGGAAAAAAAAAAGAAAAAAACAAATAAAATCAAAACCCAGAGAAGAACAAAAAAAGTCTGTTAAGCTCATTTGGCTGGGTATTTTCAAAGACACAGCGTTGTCTTTCTGCCATTAAAAAATCACACGAAAAAACCCAATCTTTTAAGGAAATGTCTACAAAAAGGCAGATGCAATGAGTAAGCATTTCTGTTCTGAGTATTTCTGTTCTGTGAAGTATTAATACACAAAATGATGATGAAATACTGTCATCAAAGGCAAGTCTCCAACACTGACAGATATTTTTTAACATCTTTGTGATTGAAAGACTCAGAGCACTTTTCTTTTTGTATCTTTTTAATGTCTTAATCAAAATGTCTAAGGTACACAGCTGAATGCTTACAAAAGTCCAGCTAGTCTCTGGGGGCCTATGGTGGCTTGCACATTTGTGGTGTTATTTGACAGATTATACAGTAGGCCATTTCAAGCATTGTTCAAGTCAGTAGACAATCCAAAACCATAGTGCAAAGTGGTTTTTAGTAAAAATTCTAGTGAAAAGATTTCTTCCTTCTTAAGTGAATGAATGGCAATAATATTCACATAGAAATGCTCTCCTGATGCCTGTTATGACTTAAATCTTTAGATTTTGAGATTGATCGTGTAGCTCAGTTTCAAACTTAGCGATTATCATAGGATCATGTAACGATTCAGGTTAGAAGGGATTTCAAAAGGCCAACTCCCTGCTCAAAGCAAGATAGGCTGTAAGTCAGACTTTACCCAGTCTGAACTTGAAAACCTCCAATGGTGGAGTCTGCATAACCTGTCTGGGCAACCTGTTCCAGTGCTTGACTGGCTTTTAGCGTGAAAAGAAATTTCCCTGTATCCAATCACAACCTTTCTTATTTCAACTTAAATGTTCATTGTGTGTCACAGGGTATGTGCTCTGACCCCTGCCCATCTTGGTGGCCCTCCACTGAGCATAGTCCAGTTTATCAATGGCTTTCTTGTAGTGGGGGAAGTGACAAAATAGAATGCACTACTCTAGATGCCAACTAGCAAGTACTGGGATAAAGTGCTGAAGGGGAGTAATCACTTCCCTGATCTGCCAGCTGTGTTCCATGTGGCCTAGGATGGTGCTGGCTGCCTTTGCTGCCAGGATGCACTGCTGGCTTATTTCAGCTTGCTGTTTGCCAAGACAGGTCTTTTCCAGCAAAGCTGCTCCCCAGGCACTCCGTCCCCAGCCTGTAATGGTGCAAGGGGTTCTTCTTTCCCAGCTGCATGACTTGGCCTTTGTCCTTTTTTAATATCTTACAGTTTGTGTTTGGCCATTCCTCTAGCCTGTCCAGGTCCCTCTGACTAGCAGCCCCACCCTCCAGCATATCTACCGATCCCCCCCCGTTCGGTGTCATCTGCAGACTCAATGAGAGCGTAGTCTGTTGCCTCCTTTGGGTCATTGATTGGGATGTTAAAGAGGAGAGATCCCAATACAGACCCCTGTGGTACTCCACTTGTTGCTGGCCTCCAGGTAGAGTTTAACACATTAACCAGTACCCTCTGAGCCTGACTATCCAACCAGTTTTTTAATTTGTCTAGTTGTCCATGCATCCAGACTAACATCTTGCGTTGGATACAAGAATATTGTGGGAGACAGTGTTTAAAGCGTGCTGGTCAATAGTGGGTTCCAGCCACAGTTTAAATGTCCTGGAACGAAGAAAAATGTTGATGCCATTCAGGACTTTTCCATTGTTTCCATCTGGAAGGTAGTCCATACCCTGATGGGCAAAATAATAGCCATTTTTATACAAACAAATGTGTCTGAAGCCAAATTGTTTATCATTTTCAGATAAGTTGTTTAGGACTGGTGCATCACTGCTTGAAGCAATTTGATAGTTTATTATCCCTTGATAAAGATCATAGACTTCGGATATATTTAAGTATGAAAGCCTCCAGTTGATCCAAAATGTGTTTAAAAACTATCATCTGATATTCACATATACGGAGTTTGGAACACCCCACAGCAGAATAGGAAACTTTATGACATGAAAATGCATGCAGGAGCAAGGAAGTGATTTGCTTCTGAGAACCTGAATAATCTGTGAACTCAGGCAGTCTTTTGTTGCTGTTGTTTAGTCATCCATTATTACTTTTAAAACAAAAGCTTGTACCCTTGACTTGCTTTTCATCAAATCAAGGCATTTATTTCCTGCATATTATTTATCTGTTTTACTAAACAGTTTTTTGAAGGGCTGGCTTATATTTCTTTTCTTGACAGGAAAACCTGGCTTGCTGAAACTTAAACTTTTTTCTTTCAGTATGGCAGAACTTTTATTAAAAAAAATGTATCATTTTGACTTGAGATTCACAGTGCTCCATTTGGATATGCTAACAAAGAATTTGCAGCCTCTGTTTATGCCAAAATGGCCTTATGTTTTCATTCTGATAGATATACAACTGTGTGTTTTTACCAAAGCCTTATTTCTTTCTCTGCTGGTTTTGGCTGGGGTAGAGTTAATTTTCTTCACAGTAGCTAGCATGGGGCTATGTTTTGGATTTGTGCTGGAAACACTGTTGATACAACAGGGATGTTTTCATTATTGCTGAGCAGTGCTGACACAGAGTCAAGGCCTTTTCTGCTTCTCACACCACCCCACCAGTGAGTAGGCTTGGGGTGCACAAGAAATTGGGAGGGGACACAGCTGGGACAGTTGACCCCAACTGACCAAAGGGATATTCCATACCATAGGACGTCATGCTCAACATATAAAGCTGGGGGAAGAAGAAGGAAGGGGGGGACGTTCGGAGTGATGGCGTTTGTCTTCCCAAGTTACCGTTCAGCATGATGGAGCCCTGCTTTCCTGGAGATGGCTGAACACCTGCCTGCCCATGGGAAGTAGTGAATGAATTCCTTGTTTTGCTTTGCTTGCGTGCGCATCTTTTGTTTTACCTATTAAACTGCCTTTATCTCAACCCATGATTTTTCTCACTTTTACCCTTTCAATTCTCTCCCCCATCCCACTCAGGGGGGAGTGAGTGAGTGGCTATGTGATGCTTAGTTGCTGGCTGGGGTTAAACCACGACACTTTCCAAGTAGCAAAACTCAGCCTTGTAGGAGAACTCTTTATATTATGTTTATGTAGAAAGTCTATTTTCAAGTCTTGTACAGATACTTAAAAAACAAACAAGCAAGCCAGTAGGGTTATTTACCTTTCAGTAAGTCAGATTTTTTTAGTTGTTCTGTACAGGTATTTTCAACAGCCTGCCCTTTTTTTGTCAGAGTTCAGCATTTTACCATTTGAATTGTGGGTGAAGAAGGAACTAGATGATGGTTGAGATTGCTGTGGGTTTTATTCTTGTGTATACCTATGCTATAGAAACTTCTGAGTAAGAATTTCTGAAATTCAGAAATTATTTGTGTACTAGTACTGTGATGCTCACATATAGATATTCTGAAGGTCCAAGGTTAGGTTGTGAGACTCTACCTGGAGTACTGTGTTCAGCTCTGGGGCCCCCAGCATAAGAATGACACGGACCGGCTCAAGTGATTCCAGAGGAGGGCCACAAAGATGATCAGGGGGCTGGAGCACCTCCTGCATGAGGACAGTCTGAGACAGTTGGGGTTATTTAGACTAGAGAAGAGAAGGCTCCAGGGAGACATTATAGCGGACCTTCCAGTACTTAAAGGGAGCCTACAGGAAAGATGGGGAGGGACTCTTTATGAGGGAGTGTAGTGATAGGACGAGGGGTAATGGTTTTAAACTGAAAGAGGGTAGATTTAGATTAGATGTTAGGCAGAAATTCTTTACTGTGAGGGTGGTGAGACACTGGAACAGGTTGCCCAAAGAAGTTGTGGATGCCCTCTCCCTGGAAGTGTTCAAGGCCAGGTTGGATGGGGCTTTGAGCAACCTGATCTAGTGGAAGGTATCCCTGCCCATGGCAGGGGGATTTGAACTAGATGATCTTTAAGGTCCCTTCCAACCCAAACCATTCTATGATTCTATGATTCTATAATTGGGTTTTTTTCAACATACATTTATAGTATTGTAATCCTATATTGCAGTGCAGGGTTGATACTACTAGAGAAGGTATTTAGAATGTATTAGAATTTTGAGTCTGTCACAGTCTTTTTTCCTGTCTTTCAGATGGCATCGACAAAGCAGCTGGTTCTTCGGATCATCTGCCTGCAAGTTGGATGAGAGTTATGATCTGTAGCTCAGCCTGGATTAGATGAACTGTTGACTGACTAGTGGAGCTGTTCAGAGAAGGTGGCTGACATAAAAGCAACTCATGCCATGGTACGCTGATATGATTCAAAAGTTTCTTTCTGAGGTATTTCATATTCATACTTCTTATCTCATATTTGTTAAACCCAAAATATAATTTTTCACTTTTATTTTGAGTGGCTTTCAACATGTTACCTCAGTGTTGTCATGGTAGAATAGAGCAGTAGTCTTTGACTTGTTATCATTGAAACCACTGATGTTGAAAAACAGGTACTGTCTCCCTAAACCTTCCAACATCACCAATTATTGCTACAGGGTTTGAGGCCACGAGAGTGGCTTCTGTGATTACCTCTCCTGTGTCCCTGCAGTTTTCAAGGCTGGATGCATTGACAAAAAAACCTTCAAGAACTCTGGTCTTAAACCCAACCATACAAGTTTGTAGTTTTCTTTTCTCTTGGGTTTCTTTTCTGCCTGTGGTCTTTCCCAGTCTTCTTAGTACCTTTGCTTTTTACTGCCTTACAACTCTTGCAGCCAGGATGGTGGGGAAGTACTGATAAAGGCAGAGGAGAAGACCTTTGACATTAGAAGTTTTTTAAATTATATGCAAAAATGTTAAAATAAGAGTAAAGAGATTAAAAAGGGGCTTTAACAACTTGCTCTTGGCTAAATTGTGTGGCTATTTAGGATTTAGTTGTTTGGGGCTGTTCTGCTGCTGTAAAATCAGTTATGTTTGTGTTGTTCAAAGCATACCAGTGAACATAACCACAGAAATGAACTAGGAAATAAATAAAGATGATTCTTTGTATATTAATGTACTTAAAACATGGGGAAACTTAACTTCAATTGCTTAGTCTTTTTAACCGGATTCGCAGCCCTTTCCACAGCAATATTAAAGATGTTAACACAAAAAGGGTTGTTTCATACATGTTTTGAGTTAGGCATTGAACAAGATACGTGTTACTGAGTAATGATACTGCTGATAGACCTGCAGGATATAAGTATGATTAAGAGTATAGATGTAATCAATCATGTATTTAGTGAAATATATAGCAAATATATTAGAACAGAAACATTTTTTTTACCACTTAGTCTATAACTTGTGATTTTGTCATTATTTGAGTTCCTGTGAGAGCAGTTGGACTGTAAGAGAGTTAAAAACAATCTTCATTTGCTATTACAAATATTTAAACTTCACAGAAGAGCTCATTAAAATTACAACTATTGTGTGAAATTCCCTATTATATTACTAATTTGCTCTCTTTCATTTTATTTCCTATAAAAAGCAGTCTTCTAGTGTCTAGTCTAGCAGCCCGTGACTTAATCATTAGATTTATACTTCCTGTCCATAGAGTGTTGAAAGGTCAGTGGAATCAAAAAACATTGCCTTTGGCCATCCATTATGAGTCATAGACCTACTCTCCTTTGTTGAAAGCAACTATCAGACTATGTAAGAGGTATTCCTTTCAAAGTTGCAATGCTCACTTTGTTTCCCTCGTAATCAGTGGAGTTAAATCTCCCAAGAATTTGGAGCTTCTAAGCAATTTGCTGAAACAGCAAGTGATCTGACTGACCTTAGCCGCCTATTTTGCCAACTCTTTGAAGAAAAGCTGTTTTTAAGACAGGCAATGTCAGGGTAACATGCATAAAAATCATATATTTCTTTAACTATAACTTTAAAGAAAGAATGTTGGCATTTGAAATGCTTTGTAATATCAGTCTCTAAACGTTATTTGTAATTTCAGTCTCTTACTAGAAATGCAATTCACTAGTAAGTTATTTCCTATACAGTTATTTCCTGAGATGAAAAAGATAGTAAAACAAGGTAACAGGAAGGATTTGTTAAGAGTTTATTAAGGACTTGATGGAACTCTTTGCTGCCAGTGATCATCAAATTACTATATTAATTTTAATATCCATACTGTGTGTACTCTGAAGTAATATGTGGATGCTACCTCTAAGTATGGCCTCTAAAGAACATTCTGCCAAAGTGCAGAGTTTGATGCTTTTATCTTGGAATACGTGGCTTGTATGCCAATTATCCTAGCGCCTAAGACCAATGTTGAATGTACTAACTTAAGTACATTGACCCTTGCACTCCAACCTTCTGGGCACTTCTGGTTTACAGTCTTAACTGTCTGGGGACCATATAACAGTTAAGGCAAGGAACATGCCAGCTTTGCAGTGGACTGTCATCAGCATCAATAAAAGGCGCAAGAGTGCTATAGATCAGTGGTAAACATTAAAAACATCTACATACAATTCCTTGCCCCAATTTCTTTGCCAAACGCTAAAAGGCTTTGGGTGCTATTCAGTATCCTCTTCTGGTTCAGACTTTTTGTTTTTTCTTTCCTCCAGTTCAGTCATCTCATTCCAGTGATAAGACCTAGTGAGAATGTCTCTTAAAAAAATAAGAAAAAACCCCTCAGAACTCTTTCTCCTGTTGTTTACACTAGGATTTGTCATGTTACAGTTTGAGAGTAAGATTTCTGCTTTCTAATGGAATGTCTGACAGATACAGCAACCTCATTTAACTTTGAAGTTAGCCCTGTTTTAAGCACAGGGCTGAGCCAGATGACCTGAAAATGTCCCTCCCAACCTAAATTATGAGACAAAATACCCTGAAAGTGTATTTCAGACTCCTATTTTGCCAGGTACCCTTATTGTTCTGTGTTAGCAAAACTATGCTGTTCTTAATGCTTCTCTCATTTAGGTGTCCACCATGATTTCTTAGTAATATTATTTTATGTAGAATACTGCTTTTGCACAGTTTACCAAAAGGAAATAGCTTTTGGTCAGAGGACTTACCTAACCTGCTCACATTTTTTCCAATTTATCTATGCTCTGTTAAGTCTCTTGGACCAGTAATATTAGTAGAATTCTTAGAAATAAAATCTCCAGCATTTATATATGAAGTGAGAATTAAAACCATTGCATACATTTTCAACTTGGGAATCAAATTAGATGACTGTTTTGGGAAAAATCCTGAAATCTTAATGAAAGTAGCAATCTGACAACCTTATATTTTAACAGCATGCTAGCCTGTATATTTAAAACAACATGTAAAGCTTGGGGGCCTGTGTTGAAAGGCCAAATGCCTTTGCTCTGTAGACTTTGTAGACTTTAGTGTATAGACATTTGAATTGTCTCACTGGATCACACCCAAACTCTCAAAGAGTGGCCAGTACTGAAGGGCTAGAAATATTACAATACAGCAAGCATATTTTGATTCCTTTTTGGGTAAAATTCTTCAAGCTCCCAGCAATGTTCATCTTAGTTACAAGTAATATTACCGTGTTTTGTAGCCTTTAAACTTTTATTCTCTGCTTTTCTATTGAGTTACTTTTTAAACCTATAAGCCTGTATGCATTGGTAATTATTACCACACTTCTATCATCATGGTACAAAGAATAGTATTTCCTTGTTTTGAATCATTTTGATGATTTATTTTGAAGCCTTATAATTCTTTTGTTACAAGAATATATAAATTATTCCTTGCTCTCTTTCTTAATACTACTTGTGACTGTATAGGTCTTTGTCACATCTCTTCTGAGTTGGCCCTTTTCCAGATGGACATCGAGTTTATCTCTGACTGTCTGGAAGCTGTTCTGTGTCTTGTTTACCCTTCCTTTGCATTTCGTAAGATTAGATATTCTTTTAAGATGGAAAGCAGTAGGACCAGAATATATGGGTGTGGATGAATGAGTGCTGTAAGAAAGAACTACCGTACCAATGCATGCAGTATGTTTAATTCAATGTTCTGCTCCAAAAGGGGATCATAAGAGGTGTCTGGATCAGTCCATGGCAAATGGTAGGGCTGTGTTTCTAGCCCTGGGGCAGTTGGTTCCAGGTGTACTGGACGCCCCTCCAAGTGAAAGCAAACTGTGGCCTGCACTCTGCTGCCAAAGGGATTGAGAAAAACGCATTAGCAATATCAATTGTGGCATACCACTTGGCTGCCTTTGACTCCAGTTCGTATTGAAGTTCTAGCATGTCCGGCACAGCAGCACTCAGCAGCGGCGTGACTTCATTCAGGCCACGATAGTCTACTGTTAGTCTCCACTCTCCATTAGACTTTCGCACTGGCCATATGGGACTGTTAAAGGGTGAGTGAGTCTTGCTGATCACTCCTTGGCTCTCCAGTCATCGAATAGGCTTGTGGATGGGAATCAGGGAGTCCCAGTTGGTGCGATATTGCTGCCGGTGCACTGTTGTGGTAGTGATTGGCACCTGTTGTTCTTCGACCCTCAGCAACCTCACAACAGAAGGGTCCTCCAAGAGACTGGGCAAGGCAGGCAGCTGTTTAATTTCCTCTGTCTCCAAGGCAGCTATACCAAAAGCCCACCAGTACCCTTTTGGGTCCTTGAAATACCCTCTCCTGAGGTAGTCTGTGCCAAGGATGCATGGAGCCTCTGGGCCAGTCACAATGGGGTGCGTCTGCCACTCATTCCCAGTTAGGCTCACTTCAGCCTCCAATCCAGTTAGCTGTTGGGATCCCCACCTCACTCCAGGAATACAGATGGGTTCTGCCCCTTTATAGCTTGATGGCATTAGGGTACACTGTGCACTGGTGTCCACCAGAGCCTTATACTCCTGTGGGTCTGATGTGCCAGGCCATCAAATCCACACAGAGTCCAGTAAACCCAGTTGTCCCTTTCCTCCCCCTGGCTGGAGGCAGGGCCCTTCTAGTCCTGGTCATGGTATCCATTACTCACTTCTTGTAAATGAGAATCAAAAGTCCCTTTATTAAGACCAGGATTAAGATCAGCCTTTCTACTCTGTCTGGGGAACTGCCCACTGGAAACTGGAGCAGCAATTTTCCTGGAAGAACCCCCTTTTGTGATTGTTCTTGCTTGTAACTCACATACCCATGCCTCTAGGGTTGAGGTAGATTTTCCATCCCACTTCCTCATGTCGTCTCCATGGTCACGCAGGTAAAACCACAGGGTGGCCTGTGGTGTGTATCCACTATATCCTCTCTCTTGAGCAGAGGAACGCTTACTCCTAATGGCTGAGATACTGGCCCATACAGGTGGGGATTAGGACATATCCTCTTTGAATCGCTGGACCTCCTGAGACAGTTTCTCCACAGCCGAGACACAGGCCCATAGGGAGGAAGAGAGACTTTCTTCGTATTGCCAGAGTTGGCCAGCCAATTCATCCACCATTTGTCCCTCTCCATCTTTCCAGGTCATTACTGCCAATGAGTTGGCATACAACGATGGTGTGCTCCGTACAAACTTCTGCCACGTGGGTCGTGTGCACTTGACTTCATCTGGATCTTTGGAAAACTGCTCATTGCCCAGGTCATCATAAATCACCTCCAGCACAGCTAATTCCCTCAGGTACTGGATACCTCTCTCCATGGTGGTCCACTTGCCTGGGTGACATATAACATCTTCCTTGAAGGGATACCTTTCCTTCACACCTGACAGGAGTCTCCTCCAGAGGCTGAGGGCTTGTGCCCCTTTTCCAATTGCTTTGTCAATGCCCCCTTCCCTGGAAAGGGATCCCAGCTGCTTGGCTTCTTTACCCTCTAATTCCAGGCTACTGGCCCCATTATCCCAGCATCAGAGCAGCCAGGTGACAATGTGCTCACCTGGATGATGGCTGAAATCTTTTCACATATCTCGCAGCTCACTTAGGGATAGGGATCAGGTGGTTACTTCCTCGTTTATGAGTTCTGCCTCTTCCTGCTCCTGTTCTCGTGATGGCCCTGCTTCAGAGTAGTCTGCCTCGTCCGCTTCTTCCCTTAGTAGGGGAAGAGTTTCTTCCCTTACTAAATGAGCTGACTTTCACTTCCAACATTTCTTCTTGTGTATAGGGGCAACTGATACTGGCATGGGTTGGTTCTCTGGTTCAGCTGCAGTACCTGTCATGGGGGTTGGAGTGGCCACAGGGCCTGTTGTGGAGGTTGGAGTAACCACAGTGCCTGCTGCCGGGGGTTGGAGTAGCCGCAGTGCCTGTCACTTTGTCATCAGATCCAGAGACCTTCTTTACCCCTTGAGGGTACTGAATAGTGTTGAACAGGGCTTGGTAGTCACGGGCCAGGCCCTAGCATGTTGCAGTGATCTGTGTCTCTCTGGAATTGCCAGGGTGATAGCATACTTTTTCCAAATATTTTACTAATTTTTCAGGATTCTGCACTTGTTCAGGGGTGAAGTTCCAAAACATTGGAGGTACCCATTGGCCTAGGTACTTGCCCATCCTATCCCACACACCCTGCCACTCATAACTACCTAGCCTTGGGGCAGATCTCTGGGTGTTATTTTTAAATAGTTGTTTAATCTTAAACAAGACCTGAAACACATTCAGGAGACATAGCTATAGGAACACGCTAGTTTGAACATCCCAAGGATATTCAAAGTTCTCAAGAGCTGTTGTAACTAGCCTGGAGGAGAAGGGGAAGGTGAAGGAGTGGAGGAAAGTTTCCCCCCTTGTCTTCCCCATAAATTGGCTCTCCAAGGAGAAAAGGTGAAGAGTATAATTATTAATAGTTTCTGAGAGATGGTTCCTGAAGTACAGAGATGACAGCAATGCTGAGTACAAATAACATATTAGTCTCATGACCAGTAATTTTATCATATCATAAGCCAGTGTTACACAGTACAGCAAAATGATAACCTTAATCCAGCCCCCAGAGGTGATAAACAGCACAACAGAGAACACACACAGCAAGTGAGGTGTTACATAACACAACTCTGAAAACAAGCACAACAACTCTGAGAGCAAATAAATTGCGACCAGCGACTATTAACCTAATAATGAATGCTTATAACAAATTTTTTTTACATGCTTTGGTCAGATCTGTCATTATCTCAACCCTTTGAGCCCCACATTGGGCTCCAAAAAGACTGTTGTGGTTTAACCCGGTAGGCAGCTAAACACCACACAGCCGTTCGCTCACTCCCCCCGCAGTGGGATGGGGGAGAGAATAAAAAAAAAAAAGGTAAAACTCATGGGCTGAGATAAACACAATTTAATGGGACAGAAAAGAAAGGGCAAATAATAATAATAATAATAATAATAATGATAAAAGAATATACTAAACAAGTGATGCACAATGCAATTGCTCACCACCTGTTGACCAATGCCCAGCCAGTTCCCGAGCAGCGGACCCCCAGCCAGCTTTTCTCCTAGTTTATACACTGAGCATGACATCATATGGTATGGAATATCCCTTTGGTCAGTTGGGGTCAGCTGTCCCAGTCGTGTCCCCACCCAACTTCTTGTGCACCCCCAACCTACTCGCTGGTGGGGTGGTGCGAGAAGCAGAAAAGGCCTTGACTCTGTGTAAGGGCTGCTCAGCAATAACCGAAACATCCCTGTGTTATCAACATTATTCTCATCCTAAATCCAAAACACAGCACTATACCAGCTACTCGAAAGAAAATTAACTCTATCCCAGCCGGAACCAGGACACCTTTGCTAATGTGTCCAATATGACATCTGGCTTAGAGGTCTGAGTTTGCTGAAATTTCCCTGGTACCTTTTATGAGGATAGTCATTACTTTTGTTTTCCTGCATTCCTGTACCAAAGAAAAACAAAAAGTTACATACTACCATTGGTGATTCAGATTGTTCATTCCTGAGTTGTACTAGAGTATGTGGATGAATACTGCCTCGTCCTGGTGACTGGTTAGAGTCCATTCTGCCTGTTTGTGCTATAACCTCTTTCGCAGTTCAATTTCAGACAGACCCTCTGTTGCAGCCCCTTCTGCGCCCAAAGGGTTCCAATACAGTCATCTCAACTTCTTCTACAAGAAATGCCAGTGCAGAGGCCTCATTTAGCTTCTGTGCAATGACTCTGAGCACTGCTGTTGTACCAAGGTTGTCAGTTGGTCTTACAAACTCCCTTATAGAGTTTTTGCTCCTGATATTTTGGAAAGAAAAAATTAACATTAGGAGATTTGATTCCTCCTGCTAGTTAATATAGATTGTTAAGATCACTGTGTTTTTCGTTTTTTCTTCCTCTTGACTTGCTTTTTTGTGTTTTTACATGTAATATGTTAGAATTTATTTCTATTTTCTTTGCTTAAATACAATTTTGGCTTTTTTTTTTGCCTTTTTTTTTTTTTAATTGCCTCCTTTGTTTTGCTGTTTAGTCAATCTGACATCCATAGTGATATTTGTTCTCTAGATCAGAGTACACCTATCATAGTGTCCATGGCACAGAGCTGCCCTTCCTATGGTGGGTGGTGATAGCTGTTTATTTAAAAAAAAGGGTTATGAATCTTGGCTCCAAATCATTCCTATAAATCCTGTGTAGAATAATAATAGTGATTAGTTCAGCATTTATGGATACATCCATTTTGTTTTCTAGTGCAGATTTGAACATATAGTTAAATTCAGTGTCACCTTCCATTTGTATCTGACACCAGCACAAACTCTGATTTGGGAAGAGGAGAAGTGGCTAAGACAGAGATATGTAAGAAAGTTAGGGAAGGAGGGAGGAAAAAAAGGCAGAGTTCAGTGTAAAGAAGTGGAAAGGAAGATCAAATGGGTAGAAGTGAGAAGAAAGGAAAAAAATGAAAGTGAAAAGATAGCAGATGTACTACATGGTGGAACAAAAATTACATTAAGAAATTATATATTGAACAAGATCAATGACATAGTTATTCAAATAGTAGAATCCAGAATATATCCAGTTAAGTACTAAGCACATAAGTATACAAAATTTTAATTGCTAATGCATATAAGCACATAAAACCTGAAGTCATGAAACACTTAATGACTCAGCTATAAATCAGTTGCCTTCCACCAGTCTCAAACTTAATGTAGCTAGATAGTGGGAGGTGTAGCTTTGGCCTCCCAGTGTCTTGAAGAGCTGTTCCGACCTTTAAGGCGCCAAAGCTATATAGCTAGTTTGACTTCTTTGTGTTTTACACATTTCCTAAATTATTAGGTACAGGGAAGTACTAACGTAAGAATTATTATTGAGTTTTTATTTACTTTGAAATTTAGTAGAAGGAACATAGAATCATAGAATCATTAAGGTTGGAAAAGACCTCTAAGATCGAGTCCAACCATCAACCCAACACCACCATGCCCACTAAACCATGTCCCTAAGCACCTCATCTACACGTCTTCTGAATACCTCCAGGGATGGTGACTCAACCACTGCCCTGGGCAGCCTCTTCCAATGTTTAACCACTCTTTCAGTAAAGAAATTTTTCCTCACGTCCAATCTAAACCTCCCCTGGCACAACTTGAGGCCATTTCATCTCGTCCTATCGCTAGTTACTTGGGAGAAGAGACTGACACCCACCTCGCTACAACCTCCTTTCAGGCAGTTGTAGAGAGCGATAAGGTCTTCCCTCAGCCTCCTCTTCTCCAGGCTAAACAACCCCAGTTCCCTCAGCCGCTCCTCATAAGACTTGTTCTCCAGACCCTTCACCAGCCTCGTTGCCCTTCTCTGGACACGCTCCAGCACCTCAACGTCCTTCTTGTAGTGAGGGGCCCAAAACTGAACACAGTAGTCGAGGTGCGGTTTCACCAGGGCCGAGTACAGGGGCACCATCACTTCCCTACTCCTGCTGGCCACACTAGTTCTGATACAGGCCAGGATGCCATTGGCCTTCTTGGCCACCTGGGCACACTGCCGGCTCATGTTCAGCCGGCTGTCAATCAGCACCCCCAGGTCCTTTTCCGCCAGGCAGCTTTCCAGCCACTCTTCCCCAAGCCTGTAGCGCTGCATGGGGTTGTTGTGGCTGAAGTGCAGGACCCGGCACTTGGCCTTGTTGAACCTCATACAGTTGGCCTGGGCCCATCGATCCAGCCTGTCCAGGTCCCTCTGCAGAGCCTTCCTGCCCTCGAGCAGGTCAATGCTCCCACCCAACTTGGTGTCGTCTGCAAACTTACTGAGGGTGCACTCAATCCCCTCATCCAGATCATCGATAAAGATATTGAACAAGACCGGCCCCAGTACTGAGCCCTGGGGAACACCGCTCGTGACTGGTCACCAACTAGAGGTAACTCCATTCACCACAACTCTCTGGGCCCGGCCGTCCAGCCAGTTTTTGACCCAGCGCAGAGTACACCTGTCTAAGCTGTGAGCCGCCAGCTTCTCTAGGAGAATGCTGTGGGAAACAGTGTCAAAGGCCTTACTGAAGTCCAGGTAGACCACATCCACAGCCTTTCCCTCATCCACTAGGTGAGTCACCTGGTCATAGAAAGACATCAGGTTGGTCAAGCAGGACCTGCCTCTCATGAACCCGTGCTGGCTGGGCCGGATCCCCTGGTTGTCCCACACATGCCTTGTGAGCGCCCTCAAGATGAACCGCTCCATAATCTTCCCCAGCACCGAGGTCAGGCTGACAGGCCTGTAGTTCCCCGGATCCTCCTCCCGGCCCTTCTTGTAGATGGGCATCACATTGGCAAGCCTCCAGTCATCTGGGACCTCCCCGGTTAGCCAGGACTGCTGATAAATGATGGAGAGTGGCTTGGCGAGCACCTCCGCCAGCTCCCTCAGCACTCTCGGGTGGATCCCATCTGGCCCCATAGACTTGTGAGCATCCAGGAGGTGTAGCAGGTCGTTGACTGCTTCCTCTTGGATTATGGGGGGTTTATCCTGCTTGCTGTCCCTGTCTTCCAGCTCAGGGGGCTGAATACCCTGAGGATAACTGGTCTGCCTGTTAAAGACTGAGGCAAAGAAGGCATTGAGTACCTCAGCCTTTTCCTCATCCTTGGTGACAATGTTCCCCCCCGCATCCAATAAAGGATGGAGATTCTCCTTGGCTCTCTTCTTGTCATTAATATATTTGTAAAAACATTTTTTGTTGTCTTTAACGACAGCGGCCAGACTGCGTTCTAGCTGGGCTTTTGCCTTTCTCATTTCCTCTCTGCACGACCTAACGAGATCCCTGTACTCTTCTTGAGTCGCCCGCCCCTTCTTCCACAAGCGGTAAACTCTCCTTTTTTTCCTGAGTCCCAGCAAGAGCTCCCCGTTCAGCCAGGCCGGTCGTCTTCCCTGCCCGTTCTTTTAACGGTGTATGGGGACAGCCTGCTCCTGCGCCTTTCAGACTTCCTTCTTGAAGATCGTCCAGCCTTCCTGGACCCCTTTGCCCTTCAGGACCGTCTCCCACGGGACTCTCTCAACCAGCGTCCTGAACAGGCCAAAGTATGCCCTCCGGAAGTCCATGGTTGTGGTTTTGCTGGCCCCTTCCTTACTTCACCAAGAATCGAGAATTCTATCATTTCATGGTTGCTAAGCCCAAGACGGCCTCCGACCACCACATCTCCCACCAGTCCTTCTCTGTTTGTAAACAAAGCAGGTCGAGCGAGGCACCTCCCCTGGTAGGCTCACTTACCAGCTGCGTCAGGAAGTTGTCTTCCACACACTCCAGGAACCTCCTAGACTGTTTCCTCTCTGCCATGTTGCATTTCCAGCAGACGTCCGGGAAGTTGAAGTCCCCCACGAGAACAAGGGCTAGCGATTGGAGACTTCTGCCAGCCGCTTGTAGAATGCTTCATCCACCTCTTCTTCCTGGTTGGGTGGTCTATACAGACTCCCAGGAAGATATCTGCCTCGTTGGCCTTCCCCCTCATCCTTACCCATAAACACTCGACCGTATCATCATTGCAATTGTTGAGCTCTAGACATTTGAAACATTCCTAACATACAGAGCCACTCCACCACCTCTCCTTCCTCGCCTGTCCCTTCTGAAGAGTCTATAGGCATCCATTGCAGCACTCCAATCATGAGAGTCACCCCACCATGTTTCTGTGATGGCGACTAAGTCATATCTTTCCCGCTGCACAATGGCTTCCAGCTCCTCCTGTTTGCCGCCCATGCTGTGTGCATTGGTGTAGATGCACTTGAGCTGGACTATCGATTTTGCCCCCAGCATTGGCATGCCACCCCTAGGCTCATCTCTAGTGAGCCTGGTTTTATCCCCTTCCGCCTTTGAACCTAGTTTAAAGCCCTCTCAATGAGCCCCGCCAATTCATGAGTGAGAATCCTTTTTCCCCTGTGAGACAGCTGAACTCCATCTGTCGCCAGCAGGGCCGGTGCCGTGTAAACCTCCCCATGACCAAAAAAGCCAAAATTCCGCTGATGGCACCAGCCCTTGAGCCACGTGTTGATCAGGTGTGTTTTCCTGCTCCTTTCAGTATTCTTCCCTGCCACTGTAGGGATTGAGGAAAACACTACCTGTGCTCCTGATCCTTCAACTGGTCGCCCCAGTGCCCTGAAGTCCCTTTTGATCGCTTCTGGAAGCAATGGAACATGCACCTATGTTTTTTTGCGTTATTAGTATATTTTAGGAAAAAATGAAGTTTGATGCTATTGAGTTTATTTCTGCAAAGTGCTGAATACTTTTTGATGATGCCAGCAAAGATTGAAGCCTTGTAAGAAACTTAATCAAAGAATCTGAAGGTATAGCTTTCAGTTATTGGTGAACACAGTATCTGTAGAACTCACTTATCACTGATATAGATTAGATGCTGTTAAATATATTAGTATGTGCTGCTTCTAGAACAAGCAGACTTCAGAATCAGCAAGATATTTTTATGAAATAAAAATGCAGGTTTATACTGAAAAGCTTTTACTTCTTGAGTGAAGTTCTAATCTGAGTAGTAGTAAGTTCAATTTTTCCTGTATCCATTGAATTTAAACATCTGCTGACTGGGCTATATGTGTTCTACACTTAGAAATCTTTAAAGAGCTTTAGGAAAATGGAGACTTCTTCCAGTTTCTTATACAAAATACAACAAATGAAAAAATTTCCTTATGCATTTCTTAAATACTGAGCTACATGTGATACATACATGTGATATGTATGTTTCTAATCATGTATTGGACATGAGGAAAAATTTCTTTACTGAAAGAGTGGTTAAACATTGGAAGAGGCTGCCCAGGGAAGTGGTTGAGTCCCCATCCCTGGAAGTATTTAAAAGACGTATAGATGTGGCGCTTAGGGACATGGTTTAGTGGGCATGGTGGTGTTGGGTCGACGGTTGGACTCGATGATCTTAGAGGTCTTTTCCAACCTTAATGATTCTATGATTCTATGATTTTATGAATGTATTCTGGTATAGAGAAGCACATATGAAAAGTATTCCAAAGTAGCCATTGTAAACTAGAACAGGAGGAAAACAATTTTGGCAGATCAAGGCGTTATCCTTTACATTCTTGATTGTTGTGCACCACATAGATATGTTTCTGCTATAATGGAAAGTATAATTGCTATGATTTTGATTGACATCTTGGATGCAATTGTAAGATACAGAACAGATAATGAGGGTGACAGGACCTTGGAAAAATTCAAATAAAATTAAGGTTAGAATTAAGTGCTGAGACTTTAAGGATAGTAGAATATTTAACTACTTACAGCTCAAGTTGTAAATTTTATTTTAAAAGTTTGAAATCTGCAGTTTCTCCAGTAAAGTGAAAATACTCTGGTGGATGTTGCTTCCTTCTCTTTATACTGCTAAACAACCATGGCAGGGCTGACTTCTATCACTAGCTCAGTTTTGCATGTGAAATATCCCAGACCACAAAGAAAGTAGTTCTTGAATTTTCTCCAGTAGAGAAATACTCCTGGATCCACTTTGGTACACCTGGAAACCTCATTTCCTTCTTGTAATATTCTGTAATATTTTCTGAGAGAGTCCATAGACATTGTCTGGCTTGCTTGAACCTTGATTTAATAGCATAGAGTTTAAGGACTATGTAGTGAACAATTGCATTACTGACAGTAAGAATAGAGTTTACAGCTATGAATCAAGTCTCATGAAAAAAGGAGCTTTGTGAAAGGTATTCGGAGTATTAAATGGAAGGAATATCATGAAATAAAATTAGTATGCTTATGCAAATGACCTAGCTATGACTTCATAATTTGTAATGGTATTCAGTTTGGCAGTGTTTACACTTGTTAATGACTTCCTTTATGAGTGATAATTGATCTTGCTCATTATCATATTAAATCCTTGATCATATGTCATTAGTTGGGAATGTAATAAATGGTGTGTTTGATTTTTAGTGTAATGAACTAATTAGACTAATTAAAATCAATATGTGTGCCAATATTAGACTTTGAATCCAAATGCTGCTGCTGTCTGCTGGCTAAAAATCAGCAACTCAGTAAAAAAGTGGCCTAATGCTGATTTATGAGCACTTGATGAACGTGAGGTAGAATAAATTGCTTGTAGTGATAGCAACAGCATTAGTGAAGTACAAGATACTAAGTGCATTGTAAGGTCAGCAGTAAGGGCATACTTACATGTGTAGTTATGTGGCACCTTTAAACCTTCCTGGCTGATGAGATCATTCTTCGGAAATTAATTCAGTTTAAATATTGTAAAGTGCATTAATCAATATTTATAAATACAATATTCTATGTATGTGTCTGGTTGTACACACAATTTATTGCTCTCTGTGTGTGTATGTGTTTATGTATGTTAGCACATTTTGAAAATTTTACATTTTGTACAACACTTTTAATTCTATAGAAATCTGTGAATATACCAAATAGGTCGCATTTTCAAATTTAGTAATGTACTGTTATTACAATGTGTTATTCAACCATGGTATCCATTCACGTTTATGTTTATGAGGAATTGTGTTTATAAACCCTAAGGGAGATGGGAACACATCCTGTAATTCTGTGATGACCTTTTGGAGAAGAAGGAACTGGCTACTGGGAAGGGAAGGGGAATATTACTGCAGAATTTGGGATCATGTTAGTATAAGCAGCAAAAAATTAGTGGAAATCCTTTTGGCTCCAAGAAGAGATTAGAAAAAATGTGAGGTGATGGGGAGAAGTATGCCACATTCTTATTTTCAATAAAAATACTGCTCAGAGAAAAAATTTTGTATGTTAAAGTTTTAAATGTAAGTTAATATTTTTTTGGAATGCCGTATTTTTAAAAGGTCTGCCTAGATACCTCATAGGTTCTTTGTAGAGCATGTGATATTTTCAAAATGAAGTATAGTACATCTATTAATGATAAGCGTTGGACAGATCAGAGCTTTATTTTGCCAGTCTTCCACTATTTATTTTGTAGTAATTATATGTTTATTTTGTCACTAAGAAAGCTCAAAGGCTGCTTGCTTTCGTTTTGTTTGTTTTGGTTTTAGTTTGATTTTGGTGGGACACAGACATTCAGAATTAGTGGGGTCCCCGTCCTTTCCTCCCACCTCTCCCGCTGCACACCTCCATGCACGGTGTGGTGTTGAAGAGAATACAGAATGGCAGAGGAGAATTTGGTACATTGTTTCTCACACCTTGAGGATGTCATTTAACATCACAGTTGTTGTGTCAGTGTCCCAATCAGTAAAGCAGAATAAATGATATACACCTAATTTCTAGCTAAATAGTACTAATGCTAAGTACAAAAAATTGTTAATGTAAATAAGTAAATATGAGGAAACAGAGCTCAGAATCTTATGGATCCCAGGTCTGAACTTAATCCACGAGATCATGTGGCTTTTGAGGAAGTACCTCTTCCACTTAAGTCACTGAAAATGTGGGTGTTCAGACACTCTAAATTTCAGGCTTTGTAGGAATAATCCCTTAATCATCTGACCTAATTTTGATGATGAATATTTTAAAATAGTGGTGACTTATTAATAAGGATTTCAGAAAGGCATGATTTGAAATAGGTGTCAACTCTAATTTAAACAAGTACTTGAAGAAAATCTACAGCATTAATATAGACTTAAATTGATAGTAGCCATTGAAATTTCATTTTTTTTCTTGAGCTTATAGACAGAAGAGAAGAACTCGTGTTCAGAGTATGTACTCATGTACTGTACAGTGAGAATAAAATCTGTTAAAATAGTTTACCTTTTTAATGCTTGCTTTTAGTGGTTTATTTGAGACACTTAAAGCTTGGGAACAATTCTTTGAGTGTTTTTCACTAGATAATTATTAATTGTCAGATTCAGTAAAATCAGTAATTACTAATAGGAAATGCTTAACTGATCGTCATTGCCCATGGTATTTAAAATTTTAGTCTTTGGATGACATCTGAACAGAAGCTTGAATATTATGTGTATTAATCTAAATATGGGAGACTATGTGTATTGATTGGAAACATCTTTATGGTAAGAACTATGTACACTGCCTCAGATACAGTGAACATACATTGCAACAACAGGCTATACTTAGGGGATTATATGCAGCTTGAATCCCAGAGAAAATACTTTGTTTTGTGCCTGAAGCAGTATACCGCGAGAACATAAATGAGATCCTTTATGTCTGAGATGCATTCAGTATGCATATTATCAGCCCTCTGATCCAAAGCACATAACCAATGTCCTTGATTCGTATAAATGTACTGAATGCCCTGAGGAGCTGTGTGGGTTTGAAACATCTGACAGTTGTTTGTGAGGTGGCATGAGTTCAAGTACCTTTCTTAGCAGCAAGGGCCGGGGGGAGAGACACTTCTGCTAGGGTTTTCAAATCAATTTTTCGTCCTTCATTTACCAAAGTTGAGAAAGCAACTTGTTTAGAATGGGGTGTGTCTCCATTACTATGGTAAGTGCTCCACCATGTCTTTCTTCTTGCATGTGATAAACAGAGAATAAAAAGAAATCTTATGTACAGTTTAGTTGAATCTTGGCCCAACAGAAGGCAACAGAAATTTAACCCTTGACTTTAGTCTTCCTAGGCTGGCTGGCTGTTAGCCAAGATGTATGTATGCTACTGAGTCATTACTCTTGCTGTTGCAAAATTTAATGTATAATTTTGAACTTTGAATTTTCCTTAAAGTAATTCTGTAGAAAAGAGGTTACTATCTTTGATGTTATTTTCTTTGGTATTACTTTTTTTTTTTTTCTGTGATAAAAAGAAGAAAAGTTTCTGAGAATTGTTAAAAAAAATCAGTGTTGCTTTAATTCTTTCTTTCTTTTAGCAGTATTTCTCCTCATCTGTGGAATAATAGTTCACGGACCTAAATCTTGAGCCTTCTGTGAGGATGTTTATCTAGTTATAATAATTTCAGCATTCTTTTTTATTTTAGATGTATGGTATATTTTGCCCTTGCCTGATACTTTCCTTATTGGAGAGGTAGGGGGGATTGGCATGGTCAAGATAAAAAGGATGGGAAAAAGGGGTAAGAGCTGTATCAAAATGAGTCAGTGCTGCTCCCTCCTTGATAGGGGGAGCTAGGTTGGAAATTATTGATCGAAGGGGAAAAGCAGGGGAGCTTATTGGTCCTGGTTCATCTGGGAACTAACTCATTTGGCTCTTGAAGCCATACAAATCAGCAGTGCCTGAACTAGCTACCATCAGTTAGGACATACCAGGAGACAGCAATAAGGATAAAGGAAAGCCACATGCCTGAAGGAACAGCTGCAAGGTTTTTTGTTTGTTTGTTTGCTTTTTCCTTTGGGGAGGAAAGAGCCATGTTGTCCAGTCAGATTTTCCAGTTTTATAGAGTTAGGGAAACCAAAGCTATCAGGTACAAAGGTTTCTTATGCTTTGTCTCAACTCAGAGAAGGTGTTGACTGTGGACGATCTTAGCAAGTGAGTTTCTGTGCTGCCAAATAACTGTCAACCAGATCTAAGAGTTACGGTGCCAGATGAAGCATGACTGTGGGCCTGATACTTGCTGATAGACCCTGAATTTTCAGAAGGGCCTTTTGATCCAGTAACTAGGTCTTTGCCCAGCTTACCTCAGAAATTGACAAGGGGTTGTAGTGTTTCCTGGTCATGGGTTGTAGAAAGCATTGAATTTGGGAACATATTCTTATTAAAAAGAAAGCTGTAGCCTGACACTTTAATCAGCATCATGTGTTTGTGTCATTGTTGTGTATATGAAGCAGTGAGAAGTCTTCACTGTCGTCTATTATGTTGTCTGAATTGTGCTCCTCAAGGATTAATTTGATATCTAAGAAAGTCTTAGAAGTACTTCAAAACATTCCTTCAATTCTATAACACTTAATTTGTAACAACAGCAAATTTAATCTAATCTACTGTTATGCCACCTTTGTACAGACCTTCTGAAATTCCTCAGATTTTTTTGGTAGTCCTCATCCAGTCTGGAGTTTGGAGCTAGTTAGTGCCTGTATTGGTCATTCAATTCAGTTCTGACAAAACAGGCAACCTCTTTGTAGCATATAAAATATTATTTGCTGGTGCTGAAGAAATGAATACCCGAAGTGAACAAAAAGAGACACCTTTTATGTCCACAGCCAACTCGTGCTTCACCAGGGAACAGCTTAGGTCCTGTTGGTGCAGATTGCCCTGCGCTGACAGTGTTGATGCCAGCACGCTCTGAATGGGCTACCCACAGTGCATATTACGAGGAACAAACCATAATGGTGCTCAGCCACACGCTGCTGTAGCACAGTAGGCATGCCTAGTCCCGCCTCTTGCCTGCTCCACGCATGAAAATGTAAACACATCTTAAAAGGGAGCTATACCCCCTGCACACCTACAGAGACTATCTAGAAGTTTTTATCAACAAAGGCTTCCTGCTCTTTCTGCTGCTACTGGCGCTTCTGCTCCTTAGCAAATGATGGGAGAGAGACACTATGGGAAAATCTTATCCAGATGAATGGTTCCAGATGAGTACCATTTGAAGAAGAAATTGTGCCTTTAAGGAGCTACTGCTTTTGTAGACCTTGAGTTCATGGTCCTTTGCCTCAGCTTCCTCTGAGTTTGAGTCATGAATTGGGTGACTGTCCTTGTAGAGGGGGGATTTAGGAGACGGGAAAATATTACCTGGTAAGGGGACTATATCTGAAATAACTGTAGTTGGCAGCCATTCTCCCCTTCAAAGTCTTCTGCTGAAATCTGTTGCACATACTTTGGGACAAGCTCACAAAGATTGAGGTGCTTGTTTCTGTGGAGCATGGCAGTACCAGGCTCCTCCTAATCAGATAGATATCAATCTGAGATGGATCCACCATAAGTCTTCTGGTTATAGAGACCTGCAGTGATGTGCTGCAGATCTGCTACTGCCTCTCTCTGCACTGGTTAGGTCCTCAGAGTCATCCTTAAATGCAGAGGGGGGCCATAGACAGCATTCATAGCTCTACATTATGCCTGTCACATAGTCTTACAATTACATCATTTGTAGCAGTTGACCGTTATGTATTTGTCTGTAGGTATTGTGGCTGCTGCTGCAGGCTGCACACAGTGCATGGTACTGAGCACCATTTGCCTGACAGCACAGCCCAGGACCTCACAGACTTTCAGCAGGGTCGTGGTGGGATGGCAGCCCTGCAGAGAGCCCAGGCTAGCAGACAGCCCAGTAACTGAGCGAGTGCCAACGCTGGGTCACGTGAGAGTCACTGCCACTTTACTAGCAAAATCTGTGTTTGGCACCTGCCAAACTTTGTTCTGGATTTTTAGCAGTATGCCTGGCTACTCTTGTGTCTAGCAGACCTGTTGTCTCCATCAAAAGTAATACATGAAGATATATATATGACCGTACAGTGCCACCTGCACATCCAGGTTAATTGGAGCTCAATAAATACCCATATGGGCCTTTGCAGCCAGAGTGGCAGCTACCTGCAAGCACCACATACACCACATCAACAAGGTCTCCTACTAAATTCTTCTCACATCCAGGCAAAGCAGAAACAAGAACACCTATCCTAAGCTCTTTTCTGACATTCTCAAAAGATACAATATACCCCCCAAAATAATACTTGAGGTCTCCAGCAAACCTCAAGTATCCTCACCATATCAAGCACAGGCAATAACTTAGTAATTAATTTGGCCTGAAAAAGGGAAGTGAATCAGGAGTCTTGTATCCAGTTACATCCTTTGGCAAGACTGAGGTATTTTGGGCTGATATCTATCCTCAGATTTAAATGATACTATGGTCATTGAAGACAACTGTGTCTGTTGTGTCTTGTGAATTACTTTGGGCTAGTTTATCCCTGACAGTAATTAATTGTGTATAATGCTGAGGCTCCCATATCTGGCAAGATTCTGGTGTAAGTATTCATATCAAAGGCTGCCTACCACAACATGAAGTGCCTCAGATCCTCCGAAGTTTTATCATGTATATGTTTTCACCAGCCAAGAAAAGGGCTGAGTAGTCTCTAGCAAACTGTGATTTTGCTGGAGTTAGCAAAAGGAAATCTGGTAATTTGTTTTTTTCAACTAAATACTATAGTATGGTTTTCCACTGAATATTTCTAGTAAAAAAAATTCTTTTCAGTGCACATGAAGTTGTTGTGGTTTAACCTCAGCTGGCAACTGAGCACCACACAGCTGCTCACTCACTCTCCCCCATCCCATCGGGAGGGGGGAGAGAATCGGAAGAGTAAAAGTGAGAAAACTCGTGGGTTGAGATAAGAACAGTTTAATAATTGAAATAAAATAACAATAACAATAAAAATGTACAAAGCAAGTAATGCACAATGCAATTGCTCACCACCCGCCAACCGATGCCCAGCCAGTCCGCAAGCAGCGGCCCCCCCGGCCAGCTTTCCCCCAGTTTATGTACTGAGCATGACGTCACATGGTATGGAATATCCCTTTGGCCAGTTTGGGTCAGCTGTCCTGGCTGTGCCCCCTCCCAGCTTCTTGTGCACCTCCAGCCTTCTCAGTTGGTAGAGCATGGGAAGCTGAAAAGTCCTTGACTAGTGTAAGCACTGCTTAGCAACAACTAAAACACCGGTGTGTTATCAACATTATTCTCACCCTAAATCCAAAACACAGCACTGTACCAGCTACTAGGAAGAAAATTAACTCTGTCCCAGCTGAAACCAGGACAGAAGCTTATATGAAACTTCTTACTCCAGGAGAAGTGCAGTGAACCATTAGCAGTCTGATGATGTAAGTATTAGTAACATTTGTTTCTTGAGATAACTCCCTCCTAAAGGTAGTATATTAACTACCTACATGTAGAAAAAAACCCTAATCTAAACCAGAACAAACTAATATTAAAATATGCAAGCAATTACTTTCTTGTTAACACCACATAAACCAAGACTATATATGAATCCAAAAAAATCTAAATCAAAGATATTTGTTTAACACTAAAGGCCTATGCTAAATATAAATTTCACAAATTTTGCTATACACCTGTCTTATGGACAGATGGGACAGAGTCAGAAACAATATATTTGAGACTGAATGTATATAGGAATATATGAAATATGTATTCAAAGAAAAAAAAGACATAAATGGACACGTCTCACTAGATTTAACTGATTTTTGTTATTTATAAATTTTACATCTATTTTTAATTAACTCTAACCTTATATATCTTCTTTGCAAGAACTTCTTTCCCAAAAACTTCTAGGGAACCTAAAGTTATTTGTGCAATCTTTCTAATTTGTGGACCCTTTTTTACAGATATTACTATAATCTTATTAATAATTTGTAAGCCAAATATAATCTAATTGTGTTTGTAATAGTATGTGATATTTTGTTTTGTATTCAGCCTCCCATGATGATCTTTTTTATGTAAGAACATATCTTATTGCTGAAGAGTTAGTTTGAATAAGAAAGTATATAAGAACAAAATACATTCAATTTTAATATTTATTAAATAGTATTAAATTTGTATTTTGATTGCCAAGTTGCATGATATAATCTTTTAAAGGAATTGTGAAGAAACTACTCATTCCATCATGATGCAGCTATGAAGATCATAAGAGAGAATTTGTCACAGTACAGCAATGTATCTGCCTTCCCACTATATTTTTCAAATTTTTAAAAAATTGAAAGCCAAAGCATATTTTCTGAAATCAAAGAGGGATTTAAGTAACCAAAACATAGTTACTAGAATTAGAATCCTGATTCACACCAGAAAATGTGCCAGGATTTTTCATTCACATATTTACGGTTAAATTGGTCATTCAAAGTACTGGGCATCTAGACACTGAGAGAATTCGGATACATTCTGGCTTCTGGGACTTTATCTTGGTTACTTCATATCTCATAATGGTAAAAAAATTCAATCAAATTCACATAGATAGGAAAAATAAAGTGTGAAAATTGCTCATGCTACTAAGATTTGAAGAACTGAGTTAACATTTTACAATTTTCTTCAAGAAAGACTTTCATACTCCAGTGTACAAATATCCAGGATAATGCTTTCTAATACAATGTATCATCATGTAACTTCATTTAAAACAAATCCTGAATTGAAAAGTATAGATTCTAAAGAAAACACATAGACGGTTTTCTCTTTCTTCCGTTCTTTTTTTACAGTTGTACAGAATTAGCTTGGAAAGCGGTTTTACATTTATTGACTTTTGGTACCGTTTTTAATTTGCATCTTGCTGCTTGATGGCTCCCCTTGATGGGTACAGTATGACAACAGGTAATAGATACAATAACAATAAAACAGTCATCATTACTGCTGGGACTAGAAACCCCCGTCATTGCTTTTTTTTTTTTTAGCTTTCCTCAGCTGGAAAGTTTTGACATCTGCTGGTTTGGGACATAGCTGAACAGCTGTCAGCAGTGGGGTAGCTGCTTTCAGCAGCAGTTGGCGGGATGGCAGGGTGCCAGCTTGTACCATCTGTGCGCCTGACATTTCATTCTAATTAACAGTAGGGTTAATTGTTCTGGCAGGCTCAAATGTAGTGTCTAACATTACCCAAGGGAAACATGTACAAGTGCAGGAGTGGCAGGGAGCTGGGGACCGCGTTGCTAACAAACCTATTGAGGGAGAATGGTTAACAACTACTGATGATTTTACTAGCTGGCCACATGCAATAAGGCTGAGGTATTTTTTTATTCTGATGAATTATGCCAAGCCTGTAATGATGTAGAAGAAATCAAGCTTTGAAAGGCTGAGACTGCTGCCTTGGGGCAATTGAGAGGGAACAATTTGCATGTTATTACTGCATATTCATACCTAATTGTGTTAGGCTTTGCTAATAGAGCAGAATGACAGTATGAAAAATCGAGCAACTGCTTTATAGCCAACAAAGCTAGTGTTTTTTCCCTACACTATGAGTGCTGAATGATCATTTAGACATTTAGTTGTTCAATATGACAAGTCTACCATTTGTTAGCTTGACATATAGTAATTTATAAAGGAGTATTCTAATTTTACTTTTAGTTTATTCTCATTTTATACAGTATTCATGGTAGCAATTTGAATGGCGATATTCATAGCTATTGTGAGTAGTTGTGATTCAAATGAAACTATTTTGTATGAAGTATTTCTATTGTTTTATGATGTATTAATTTTAATGTTTAAATAGCTTTTTCAGATGTTAATATAACATAAATGAGAATTTGATGAGAAATCTCTATTACGATCATGTTGCTACATACTGATTTAGCTAATGTTTTTACATTCCCATTAAGACCCCTATTTCTAGTGTGTTGGGGTTGTAAGTGGGTTTAAGAAGTTGTCAAGTAATACCGTACCAGGTCTATAGATTCTAAATCCAAAAATCTTGATATACTCAATTTAGGCTGAGTTACAATCCAGCATGTAGGTGTAAATATCTCAAAACGTCAAGTAGAATCCATTTTTGTCATATATATTTATGCAACAGTACAAAAATAGACAGGCCTCTTCAGGAAAATTGTACCTCAGTTTCACTGTAAGTTATTAATGGTTTACTTTTCCAAATTTATAGAATCTTGTTTCTTATTCCCTTCTTTCATACTGTTCCATAAACATGACTAATACTCTAGAAAACATTACCATAGATCACATACATTAAAATATTAGTGGTCTCTGAAAATTGTGACATTAACTAGCTTAATATTTAAAAATACTGAAAAAGTGATTCCAGACATGGTATAAAACTCATGAAGGAGGGCCAGAAATAAGATTTTCAATAGCTCTTAAGTAATTTTGGAATCTAAATTACTTGAACATGTAGCAGGCCTAAATTGCACGGTAAACTGATGGTAAACTTTTCTCAGAGAGAAGTGCCCTTAGTTCAGTAGTGTACTGGTTAATCTCAGAAACAGTAGATGAGGTTGTCAAAACTTGGACCCAACAGAGGGAATTAGAAGAAACTGAGTTACAGTTGTTTGTGTGCTTTTGTTGTTGTGTAATTAAAAGACATTTTTAATATGCTGGGTGAAACTTGAGATTCAAAACTTCCTTATATTATTTGGTAATTGTTGACTGATGTATAAATCTGTTTATACAAATGTAATGCTTTCTTCATGAAGGAACATTGTACTGTGGGTAGTTTATACTTGGATTTGTATGTAGTCAGTAGAAACATTTGTACTCCATCTACTTTGTTTATATGCAAAATATTTCCAACATATAATGAAATTATTTCAGTAATATTTATTTTTATGACTAGTACTGAGATGTTTTATGCAAGGTATTTAAATACTGTAATCTGTGCAATTGAATATAATCTTCCAGTAGATCACTGCATAATTGAAGTGCATGCAATACGTTTGCATTCTAAAACTGTGGTTATTGGTCAGTATTTTTTTTTTTTTACTTTAGATGTGGAACCTTACTGCCAAAACTACTTTCTTTCTTTTTTTTTTTTCTTTTATGAAGAGATTCTGATTTATAAAGAAATCAGATGAACACATGAAGAATGGTGTTGAGCCTCTGATGTTACAATTGCAGCAAGGGACAATGTGACTGCTACAGTAGGAATGACCTTAACAAAGTCTCATGTGAAAAAGACATCTCACTGCATAGATTTATAATTTTACCTTTTAAATAAACCAAATGAACGTAATGCTTTATTTCCTTTCAAAAACAAAGACTCAACTGGTTATATTTACCTGGATATTACAAAGAATGCCACTGAATATATATGAACATCTTTAACAAATCAACATTCTGAAAATGCCTAGAGCTAATGTAATTTATTATGCATGGAAGAAGATGCTAAATATATTGGCCTTCAGCAGAAAATAATAAAATGGTTTGATTAGGTTTAATTTAATTATTGTTGTAAGTGAAAATCCTCTATTCCTGCCTTCTCTGTCCTTCAAAGAATTCCTCATGGAAGAAAAGCAGTAAAAAATCCACTTACCATGTTGCAAAAAGGCATGTCAGTCAAGGCCATTATGAGGTCTTGTCCACTCATTTCCTTGTCTTCTTTTTTTTTTTTTTTTTGAGCTGGAACAGCTGAGCTTCAGTTCTTTGCCATCTGTACTCAGTATATATCTAATATGGTGCCTTCCTGACCTCCTGGTGGAAAAAACTAGAAAATCTGCCAAGACTTTACGAGACTGAAAAGTTAAATTAACAAAATGCAATTAAGATTATGGTTAATGTTCCTCTTTCAGGACTTACCAAAGAAGGTTCTTCTACACTGAAGTTATTATTGATTTGTAGTCTGGATGTATTTGACTCGTCCTTATTCCTTCCTGCAGGTAGGTGAGCTCTCCGTTATACATTTCCTGTATCAAATTCCAAATCTCATAATCATAGGATTTTTTTGTCATCACTTTCCCTACAAAGCAAATGTTTCTACCAATACTATTACTATTACTTCTTTTTCTCAGTATCTCTTAAAATAATATACTGCAGTTTTAAATTCATAGGTAATCCATATGCTCCATCCTTTCTAAACAGGTTCTTGTTGGAGCAACCTTTTTTTTATTCCTTTCAGTAGGTTCCTTTGCTTTTCACAGCATAGAAGTTAATGTCTTTTTGCCATTTAATCAGGCTTCTATCACATACTATTTTCTCTCATAAAGAAGATCCATGTCAGAATGTAAGTCACATCACTTTTTTTGATAGGAACCGTATAAACATTTTCATAAAATACATTTTCTTTTTTTGTATTATCGCTTCATAGTTATAGAAAATATTTGAGGCCTTATACTCTTAAGATTTTTTTGTGGGTTTATACAGACTGTTCTAAGTCTGTCTGAAAGGTGGAAAGAAGAGTACATTCAATGGATCTTACATCAAGAGGACTGTGAAATCTGGGTAGCCAGTATTTAGAGTTAGTAGCTATTACTAGCTGAATCTTGGTTTCTACGCTGCTTCCATTGGAAATTTCTTCCCCCCTACTTTGCAGTGTATGTTCATATACATTCCTATTCATATACAGTTCATTTATATGTAAGGAATTCTGGTAAGCAAGCAGCAGACAGAAGAAATACAAATCAGGGAAACATTGTTTACATATAGTTTTCATTTACCTATCCTTATCTTTCCTGTCTTTTTCCTTTTTCTTTTTCTTTCTCCTACATACTACCTTTTTAAAAATATTTTTCATGCTATGCTGATTTCTAGATATTTCTACATTTATTTCTAGATACTAATTTACTTTGGAAACTTCTGGACTATGAAAGAAGTGAACAAGTTGTTGTCTTTATACTTGTCTTGATTGACAAGACCTTTTGGTTTTGAGGAATTTTTGCTGTTCTTATTAGTGGTGGGTGTAAAAATAAAACTGTCTCTAAGAGATTCTGTTGTACCTAATGATGGAGGGGGAACACAACAAATATCGTTACTGATAATTTTTCTATCTCAAATTTTTCCTCATGCAGAAGTACAGCTAAGTCGTTTCATGCTGCCACATCAACAATACTGCAGTATGGAAAAATCCTTTACTTTGTGGGTGAGGTTGATACAATTTTGATGGATGTGAGTGCTTGGAATATTCATCTTTAATTACCATCTAGAATTGTTTCAGATTTTTTTTAAAACAAGGAAAAGTAAAAACAAGCCTCAAGAAATAGTAAAAATTTGCTTTGGCTGAAGCTTACTGAAACAGAGTTATATTGATTTTGGCTACTTCTGTTCCATATATTTAGTTGATCTGAACACGATTTTTGTTATTCAATATCAATAATTTTATTATGTTATGGTTGGAAGGTATATTTTGAATTAATATTTCCCATACTAGAGAACTGTGTATTTTACTATAAATTGCAAGAATATTTATTATTAGCTTGATACCAACTATATATTTTTGTTAATATTCATAGTAAGTGTTCATGCTGCAAGGAACATGATACTAAACTGTGAATTTAAACCCTGTTGCTAACATGCAGGGTTTTTCAAATTGTAATATCGTGGAATTACAGAGTGTTTGAGCTGCCCTGTCAATGGGCATGACTGAGAAGAGGCTGGCTCCATTTTCTTAATTTTCTTTATTCCCCTCCATCAGATATTTATACATATTGATAGGATCCCCCTGAGCCTTCTCCTGATGATGTCAGGGACCGGGCAGTTTCTGGGTCTTATCCTGCCCTTACCCTCTCCTCATAGGAGAGATGCTCCAGTCCCTTATTTCTCTTCGTGGCTCTTTGCTGGACTCACTCCAGTATGTCCATGCCTCTCTTGTACTGGGGAGCATCATTTCCTGTGCTTGCTGTAAACAGATGCCAGTCCCCTCCTACTATCTCTATAATAATCCCAACCTCAGCTAAAACAGTTCCTGGAACTCTTACAGTTTTATCCAAATGCTCCCAGAATGGAGTTTAGTCTTCACTTTAGAATTTCCAGGGTTTTTGTCGCAATCTCGGGTTCAAGCAGTTAAGATTAGTTAAATTAATCCATAAAACAACATAGGCAAAATGGGAAATTGTAGACCTGAATATGAATGATTAATGAAACAAACTGTCAGGAGTTGGCTTGCTTACCTTTTACAGATTGTAGCTTTACTGCAGCTATTCTGCATGAATGTAAATATGAATTTACAATGATATTTCTTCCTGTTCATTATGCTGAATAGGATTGGGTAACCTGGTGTAGGGTGTTAGAAAATAAGGAAAAGCTGAGTTTACAAATAAAAGCAGGAGTTTCCTTTGGAGTTCCTCGGAACATTGTGAAAAACTTTGAAATAAAATGTTGTCTTTGTCAGAGGTTAATGCTGGAATGATGTTAAAAGAAGTGGCCCTCTATGCGGAGAACTGGAATCTATATTTTAGTGAAAATTTTTTAACATAGAACACAGCTATACGTTCCCAGGATAAGATTTGATCCTATTAAAAATTCTTTCTTTTTGCTAGAGAACTACAAGTAATATTTTACTTTCCTTTTTTGTGAGTTCCAGAAGACTGAAGGTTTTGTGTTGTACCAGTATTAAGTAGGTGACAGTTTTATATTTAAGAGCTTAAAATTTATATAAATAACACAGAAAAAGTATGGAGAATGAGATAGAAAACTAATGAATGATGGCTCATCTGTGACATATTGGATCCATAATAAGGGTGTAGGTATTCTTGCACTGCTACATAGAGGGTATCTCTTCCTGCCTGTTTTGACCTTATTGTTACATCTGCTATATCGTGGTAGCATCCTGGTACTTCAATTCCAGAAAAATTCAGATATGCAGCTTTTCCAAAGCTCCTATAAATGACTGCACACATTATTCACAAAGAATAACTTTTGCAGAAGAAGAGTTCTGGCCTCCTTCTGGCTACAAATGCCCACATCTGGAATAAATCTAACTTAAATCAAGAAATAAGAATCATTCTGTGCTTCTCACATATCTCTTTGCATGTCATGGCTAAGCCAAAATTTGACTGTGCCCATTGTCTTGCTTTCTTCTAATAAGTATCAGGAAAATTATTTGACGTGTTTGTGTGAACACTGAATATTTTCAAAGAACTTGGGAAAGTTTAAGACTGTATTTTAACTTCTGTATGAATACAAGAGATAAGATTCTTAAATATTTGTAAAACTAATAATTTAGGGGAATTTTAATACACTTTTCTATTCACACACAGAGCACAGAATTGTAATATTTTTCTTGCCATCTGATTATCGGTAACTGGTCATGGGTCCATTATTTTTTTTGACAAATATATATATTTTAACATAAATAGCCATAATATAGCTTTGCTTGCATTGCCATTATGCAAATTACATCTGTTTAAAGACATTTTGGCTAGAGTAGATTTAATATTAAAAGGATATAGCTGTCTCTTTTTTTTTTTTTATTCCTATATCTCTTTATAATTGATTAATGTTCATTTGGATGAATAATTTATAACTCATATAGCTCCTGGCTTATTAATTGTTTAATTTCAGAGAAAGTAACTGAGTACTAAGGAGAAGCAAGTTGTCATTCAGAGGGACACATTAAATTTAAATACTCCATTGATGCAGAGTAGCAGCGGTCAAAGTACTTCATATGTGCTTCTTACATCTAGTACTGTACTTGTAAAGAAGAATAATGATAATGAAGATTAAAGGGTATTAGGGTTTTTTTAGATAGAAGAGGCATTCGACAGCATGTGATTTGGCAAACTTTATGATCCTGTGCTGGTTTTGTTTTTCTTTATATGTCTTTTTTTGCATCGTTGGTTTTCTCTGCAGTAGGCCAAGCAAAAAGGAGCAAATTGAATAAACAGTGCTCACATTTAATAATAAACAAGATTAAATATGGAAATGATTAAATGATAAAATTAACCTTAAATTGTAGATAAGCCTTTTGCCTTTGCAATTGAAATTAATCTTGAGATATGTTTAGATCAAAGGAACAGAATCTGAATCAACATTGATCTTTTGATGAGGATATGCAGTAGTTCTGCTTCACTTGAGAGCCTATGACACTCGCTAGACAGGACTTAATTTTCATTTTAGGTAGATCAAGAAGAGAAGTTCTTCATCCTAATAGAGAAGTAGCTAGTGCTGTTTAACACTTTGGAGTTGGCTAAGTGTTGTGGTCAGTGCATGAAGATAAAACATTTTTGGAAGATTTTATTTTAGGAATTGCTAATAGTAACAACTTCCCAGTATTTTTACATTATCATTTTACATGTGACATAGCTAACTTCACCTTGTACTTGTACAGTGTGCTATTTATAGAAGGGTAATTAATGAAAGACAGAAAATGATTCCAGGCATCTTGTGTCTTAGCTTTCTGTTGTAGTTTTTTTGCCGTTCTTTGAAAGAACTGAATTATTTATTTTTATTAGTATTGGGAAGGAAGTAAAAATAAAAGTCAATTAGCCTGCAGTTGAATTTCTTTGTTTTGGTCTTGACATTTAAAAACTGGGAAGTTATTATATATTATGGAAAACAGGTAAGGATATCTCATCTCCCTCCGCCAAAGCCAAAAAGTTGTTAATAAGATGCATATATCCTTTCCCTTTCTCTACTTAGAATTGATAGCATGTTCTGTAAGCAGACAAAATAATCCCAAAATAATTTGCATTTTCCACATTTGCAGAGCTGCATGCCTTACATTCAAGAGTAGAAAGAAAAGACATTGGGAAACACATATTCTTCACTACTTCTACTGATAGAAAAAGCAGAATACCTTGCATGTCTGCTATCTTCACATTTCTGCTATCCTTATGAGCACTGCAGGAATCTCTCTTTTACAGCAAAGAAAACGAATTGCGAAGGCAAATACTTTTGTGTTACTTATGGTCTCAAACAGCAGGAGGTCTCCATATGATAGGACACCTGATGGCCTTGTAAATTCTGGGTCTATTACTAGACACCTGTCCGACTTCTTTTCCAAGAAGCATCAGGTGTATACAATGGCTGGACTAGCAGGTATGATTGGTTCTCTGCAATCATCTTTCATAGATCTGGCTATGAAGAAGAGGCACCAATTCTCAATAAACCCTTACAGAGCAAGGTTCCCATAGGTCCCAGCAGCGTCTCTAAAAGGAGAACTCCAGGGTGCAGGCTCATTACCATATCATCCAATCTCGCAGTGCTAACTTTTTTTCCCTCAGACCTTTATTCTTTGCAGTGCTAACTAATTCTCCAATTATCAAGTGTTCTATAAAACAAGTAATTGCAGGAGGACATCTCTTGAAGATACAACAGCCTGCGGTCCGGATGTTGCATTCTTTAACCCTTCAATTCACAATGAGAGCAGCCTCTATCTTTGGCAGTTACTTACAGTGTATAATAGATCTTCCTCAAACTGAAGACTCAGTTGACTGAAACCTCAGCTATTGTGATTTCTGGGACTAATGAGGCTCTGCTGACTATGACACTACTTATGTTTTATGATGTAGGATGAATTCAAAGTCAAGGAATCTCTCAAATTTTTCAGGAAACTCAAAGCCCTACGACAGAGTCTGTATCTAAAAAGTGCCTCACAAATTGGTATGTCTAGGGCAGACTGCAGAAAAAGAGAAGTAACATAAAAATGAATTGAATATTTTTAAAGAAAATTGAAGGTTTTTTTTAAATATATAACCTGATACTTTAACTAATGTTAAGCAGTCTGAAGTGGAGAAATACCAGAAACATTGAATTCAGGTAACATAGATGAGGATAAGGAATCTCAGGAATAGCAGAAGTATATAAATGTGATTTAAGGCTCAGACATTCTCTGTGTAGTTTTATAGCTTTCAAGTGCCTTGCAATGTTAAGTAAAATAATATTGTTTCCTCCTCCAATAAAGTTCACTGACTTCTATACATATATGGCACAGTATTAGCACATATGACATTTTGGCATTTTCACAAATGTTTTCTCAGTTACATGCTATGTATCCTCTCTCTCAGATGCCAATATTTTCATGTACAAATAAACAGCAGATTATTTCAGAACAGTTGGTGAAGGGAATTTCAGAAAAATATTAGCAAATGATTTGATATAATTGTTTGAAGCGAGGTTAAATAATGTGTAAAGGATTAAGTATAGGAGAGTAGTCCAAGAAAAATGGAGTAGTTCACTGAAACATGGCTATTCCCTTTAGCTGTCCCCTAAATCCTATAAGTGGAAACAGACAAATACACAGAGGAGTTACTGGGAATGGAAAAATCTTGCATTGAGAAGGAAGGACCAAAATACATAGACCAAGAAACAGAGGAAAACTATTTGATAAAGTTGAACTCATAAGCTGAACGAATTCAAGGATAGTTTTCAATAGTAGGAAGGCAGGTTTTATATAACTGAAAAGATAAAGGTGCTATGCAGTGCAGAAAATAGTTGTGGTGATATTTAATTTCTTGTAGTGGGATAGCATTTGGAAACAGGAATGGTTTAGAGAGGCAGCGTGTTTTGTTAAAGCATTTATAGGTTATTAGACAATAATAAATTAAATTTGAAGGCACGAAAATGTAATGTTTTATCAGTTAAAGTTACTGTAAAGAGGTAGTAAGGTACCTGGAAAACAGTAGCTTGGCAAACACAATTTCTAAATCTCTTACAGATCTCTTAAATGTTCTTACAGAGACACCTAAAGTTTATTATCATAATTGGTACATTACAATGCTACTTAGGAGAAAAATTTCAGCCAAAATTTAAATTTGGTCCAATTGAACCGACAGAACACAGAACTGCAAAAATGAATTTTTTGTAGTTACCTTTCAAGCTAACAGTATCCCTAATAAGTTGTTTTTAAACTGCTTTACAAATACTAACTACTTAAGGGAGGGTGGCAGGTAAAGGGTGGAAAGAAGTGCGAGTCCTCTTGGGTATGTCTTGCTTTTGTTGTGAACAAGCAATGTTGGATACAATTGTCCAGGCTGTTCTTTCAGCCTCGAGGTTAACTAGTAACTTCTTGTAGTTAGATCCCTACTGTTTCCAAGTTAATTGGTCCATCTTCTCACATTCATACAGGAATCATGCTTCCCTGGAAAGTCAGTTCAAACTACCTGACATCAGACAGCATCTTCACAGAGGCTAAAAACAAGGCATTTTCTTAAAGATAAAGAGACTGTGACCTTAAAGAAGTGGGCCCTACAAGTGTAATCTTGAAAATTTCCTGGCTGTTTGTGTTGTGAAAGAAATAATAATTCTTTTAAGAAGCAAAATGCAATTCCTGATGGCAGTTTGCATCTGACTGTAAGTCAAAGTGTTAGATAACAGACAGGCTACGTGGATATCTTGAGAGTCTGTCACAGTGTGGGGTAGTGAAGGGATTTCTTACAAGAAAATAAAAAGACAATAGGCTAGAATTCTCAGTTAATGTACCAGGAAAACAGACAGGAGATTCCTACTTAGTGTTAAGATCATACAAAGCTCTTTGTGAATCCAGGACCTAAGTTGTATGGTCAGTAGAGCTTAGATGTAGTATAGAGACACCTGTACAAATGTGGAAAAAAATTCAAATATAGCCCTGTTTTTCAACCACAGGAGAGAGTTTAGAAATTTTTTTAAAAGAAAGAATTCTTTAACCTAGCAAGCACCTACAGTCCTGATGTTTGTACTTCTAGTCATTATAGAATCCTTACTCCTTTTTTTCTGAACAGTTTATATCTAATATATTTGATTTGTTTATTTCCCACTAGGGAGGTAAAAAAATCTCTTGTTTTCCCTTGTAAGACCATGTTAGTTGTGATGCTACACGCATTTCCTTTAGGTTTTCTCTTTCATAATTACTGCTATAAACAAACTTTTTTTTTTCTGTTTAAATGACACCATGCCATTTCATGGGGTTATTGCTATATTATCACGGGTTTAGCTGTTATTTTTAAATTCAGAGGAAATCTGTGGGACTGTTGAGAATATATAGATTTTCTCAAAAGGTATCTAGATGGTCTAATAGAAATCCTTTTCTGTTTAAGAGCTATGAAAAATGTAGTCTGACTTACTGGATAGTCAAAGGAAAATACAGAAAGTGACCAGCAGAAGAATGAGGGATTGCAGTCTCTCTCTTTGTGATTTTTCATTGTGCCTATCTTTATGTAGCTTGCAATTTCATGCTAAAGATTTGTAGTTAACACTGGAACTTTTCTCAGACATAAGGGGACTCCAGCAATGTTCCGCAATGGAGCAGAAGAGAAATAAGATAAAATGACTCCAAATGAAATCCATTCTCTTTTTTTTGGCTGAGTCAAACAGGAGGTAGCCCTTTTCGTGTGTTCATTTGAGAAGGTGTTTGCTCTATCCCCACCTCAAAAATAAGTTTATCTGAGATTTTTTTTCTAAAATGAAATGGGACTTGGGCCAATGCTCAGACATTGTGTGAGATACCAGCCCTATATAAAAAGACAGGAGATCAGATTTCTTCCTTTACTACGCTTTACAAAGGAAATCACAACCTTGATTTTGTACCACTGGTAACTGAAGGGCAAAGAGGCGTTAGAAGCATTTTGTATGTTTTCTGTGTGCTTTTTTATATTTTTGAAGGTGTCCCACTGCTTAATAATAACACTACTGCTTAGGTGAAACTTTCCTTAAGTCTGCATGCAACTGTCTTTTTGCTATGATATCTTTATCATAAATAAGACATTAAATATCCTGTAGAAAGTAGTCAAGATAGAAAATTCACAATTTGAACTGGGACTGTTTTCAGGTTTCTGACTAGCAGCTGCCATTCTCATCATGAGGTCATTAATTCAGTTGAATGGGATGTCAGTCTACTATATTACCACTTTTATACGTTTACAAATAGATCCCCTGATAGTAGATCCGGGTTCTTAAGCTCAACAGAAACAGGTTTCTGTGATCTTTTAAAAACACTAAAGAAGAATTTTCTAGCATCTGTTAGATCCTTCCACCCTCTCCTTGATAAGCTTATTCCACATACTTTTTTTGATGCAGTGATTAGAGGTGGTTAAATTATTATATTTATTCCAGAACTCAGCAGTCAAATGGTTTCTCGATTTATCACTGCATTTTCAATTGTCAGTTATTTACTTTAATTTTTAATAAATCACTGATTAATATTATTTTCTCATTGCGTGCAGGAATGAGTACAACTGGGAAAGTAAAACGAAAGTCAGGATTATCATAATTTATTGTTAATTAAAATTATGAAAATCATAAGATATCATTTTGCTCTATAAAAGGCATAGCGGATTTTTTTTTTTATTTAGAAAAGAATGTAAAAATGGTGATATCAAAGTCTTTTTGCTAATGTTTTTGAAAGATGTATCAGTTTGTGTACTGCATACACACATGCTTTTGTATGTCTTTCATTCAGATTTGTATCAACCTGACAGATGCAAAAGCAGAAAAAGACAAAAAAACCCTAGTATGAACTTCATGCAAATAGAGTTACAGCAAGTGTTTTATATTACAGTTATATAAGGAAGTGTGACATTTTATAAAAGAAAACTTAGAAGATATGAAGTTCCTCTGAGCGCATCTTTATCATTTAAAAAGCCCATTCGTTTTCTGTTGTTAGATTATAGTTTGAATTCAAAGGAGTAATTCTCCAAAGAAAGCATCAGGCTTATTTGTTCAATTCTATATCAAGATTACAATGAATGTAAATACTAAAATGAAATAATAGCTGAAGGAGTCTGCCCATCTCCAGGTTGTTGTTTTTTTTTTTACTATTTTCTACAATAGCTCACCTTTATATATTAATATAATTAAAATAAGAATGTCAGCTCCTGCTTTGGGCCTAACTTGGCCTTTATAAACTAGCTTGACTTTTGGAATTTGTCAGTACGATTAAAAATTAGCTATTAATTTAAAAAAAAAGTTAAATACTTATTTTTTTCTAGGCTGCTGTTTTCATTTTGCTCCTGAAGGTAATCTAAAAGGGATGCTGTTTGGTGTTTGTTTAGGATGCATTTATGAAAAAGAATTGTTTTTTATTCTCACAGCAAACTTCCTTGTAAGCATCTGAAAAATATCAAGAATTTTAAAAAATGAAGTGTATGCTTAAGTCTGTTGCATACAGTTCCATTCATGCTCATACATTACAGAGGTAGTTTAATCACCCATAAGAAATTACTAGCTTCTCTGTTCGTGAAGCATGACATTTCAATTGCACAGCCAATAAAAGAATTACATGAAGAGGGCTGAAATGATTTACTGTATGGAAAGCCACAAGACCAAGGTTACCATGGTGAACTACCTTTCTGTGCATAGAAGGTCAAGTGAGAGTGACCTGTCAGTGGACAACCTTCAGTGCTAACATAGTAATATATTGCACCAACAATGGTTTGTTGATCTGCTTCTTAAATAATTATAAACATTTTAATATCTGATATTTTTTATTTCTGAATTTTTTACGTGTGGACAATAACGAATACAGAAATCTTCATTTTATGCTTCAGTAAGAGTAGTTTAACAGCATTAGATGAACATCTGTGTTTAGCAATTTTTTATGAATTATAATTGTATACAGTAATGTTTCTTAGGGTATGTTCAGAGGTTAAAAAAAGCTTACCAAGGGTTTTCAGATATTTAATCTAGTGTGTATGAGATTCCAGTTGATGCTTTTCATATTTTCTGACTCTGCATTATTGTATATTGCAGAATTCTTCTTTCAGTTCCAATGGGGCTGGAGATGGGGAAGCAGGGAGCATTGCAAATAGTCTGTGTACAAATATTGTCAAAGAAAACATACAATTATAATTAAAATGTTCAGAAAAAAAGTCTGAAAAGCAGGGAGTTTATCTAATGGTTCTCTGCAAAATATTTTGTTGATGCATAAAATGAGAACTATACTAATAAATGTCTCTTGAATTACATATGCTGTAAGAAAATGAAACCCTTTGGGTTATGAATCTTGGATTTAAAGAGGCAGTCATCAAATATTTAAGATGAAAATGCAGTAACACATGCTAGCTGTCATGTGTAAGTTTGGTGAATGTTATGACAAGGTTTTTAAAACATTCATAGTCAGAGTATTTTTATAAAAATGTTCATTAATTCAAACAGACATTCATATCTGGCAACCTGCATTACAATCGAGATTTCTAGATGCATGAGAAATCTTTGTAAAGCCAAGAAAATATGGGTGAAATATATAGCAATCATGTTTAAATTATACATTATAAGGCATACCTATCGGTATGTTGTCATATTATGCATTAAATTTAGTGCATAAATCAGGTTGTTATAATTCTGATGTCGCCAAAAGGCACAAAATATGACAAACAGGACTAGGCATGTAGATATTATCATACCCAATAATTCAATGAGCATTTGTTTTATGTAAATTAACTCCTGTTAATAAAAATTACACTCATTTATTACACCACTTCCATGTGATAATTAAAAAAATGTCCTTTTTCTCAAAAATCGTTACAAAATGTGAATAATGCATTTGTTTAATATCTTTATAAACAAGATCTTACCATCAGATTAGTTCTGGAAATGAAAGCGTTATTGATTTCTGTAATAATTTCATAATACTGTTACATTGCAGTGCTGAAACTGCTAATCTCGTTTTTGTGGAGAACTCTATGCATTTAAAGCAGTGCTTGAACTCTCACATACAGCATATAAACAATATTAATTTGATACAGGCTGCTATTGTTGAATCTGCAGAAAAAGTACCTTTCAAAATATGGAGAATAAAAGAGAAAGATACTTTTAACTGTAGCTTTTAACATAATGAACACAACTATCTATTAAAACAGTGTTGCAATAGAGTGGGGTTTTTTCAATACATTCGGGCATATTGGGTGGTAATATACCAAAATTTCAATATGGTTTTGATTTTCTTAATTTATAATTGAAAAATATACCAACCTGAGAAAAGTTTAGAGCTGTATTCTTAATAAATTCCTGAAGCGTCTATGATTATGGGGGATCTCTAATAGAGGATACAATAGATCACCTGACCTTGTGTCTACTTTGCAAAAAAAAGAAAAAGAAAAAAAAGAAAAAGATTGGAATTGGATTATCTTTTTCTCTCTCTCTTCCCCCCCCTCCCCCCCTTTTTAATAATTAGTAGGTGAAGGCTTTCTTAAGACATTAGTTTGCTGATATTGCCAGAACAACAAAAGACAGAAGTGAATATGTGTGTGGGAAAAGATTCAAGGCAAGATCTACCTCCTGCTAAGGAAATTACTCAGAGATGAAAACATTTGTCTAAGTGCTACTAATAGAGTTAGCGAGCCAAATCATGGCGAACCTGTGGACATCTTGATAAGACACAGCACACAAGGAAGGTGAAATTCTTGAACCTAACCTGCTTCCACCCTTCATCACTAGACCCAGCAAGCCTCTTGGCAGGAAATAAAAGACTTCTTATCTTCTGTTCTTTATTAAAAGTAGCTAAATAAGTACTTTTAAGGTACCAGGTTTAGCTGAAGTTGAGTATGCTGCTGTGAATGGTGGTCCCAACTGAGCATCATGTCAGAGCACTTCTATTCAGTTGATTGTTAGTGGCAGGCTGCTAGAGCCACCACTTAGCTCTGTAAAGTGGCAGAAATCAAAGAATGCCTTGTTGCTGTGCACAGAGAAACGGCAAATGATCCTGAAGTGCATTTTCCAGCTCCCCTGGAATGTTATGGGAGCAAACATTGAAAACTACGGGGCATGTACTCACTGGTGAAAACGCTGCCATTTGCTTGCAGGACACATCACACAAAGTTCTTGTACTTTATAAAGGAGAGCCCATTAGACTGCCAGTTGTACGCCGGCCAGGTCATGATATTACTGGGACTGCTGTCAGATTACCAAATGATTGACAAGCAATATTAGGTTTGGAATGGTGCATTGGGACTTAAAAAACAGAAACTAAAAATACACAAACTAAGAAATGCCAAATTTTTGATCTATCTTGTGGCCACTGGCAACTGATAAAATACGTGGAGTTATATTTCATGATCAGAAAAACATAGGCTAGATGGCATTAGTATTATGTCACAACTACAATGGGAATGAATGTGTAAAATGTGGAAATCCCTCTGATAGTCATAAATGCATAGGTTACATCTGTTGTTTACCCAAGATTGAATTAAAGAGAAATTTGTAATAGGTTTTTAAAGAGAAAATTGAAAATTCACCAGAGAAAATGAGCACAATAAAGCAGGCGTAGTGAACCTTCAGAAAGTTAACCCATGTTTTAATGTTTTAGAATATTAAGATTTTTAATTTTTGTCTCTGTTTTCAGGCTCCTTTTCTTACCGAAGGTATTTGACATTTACACTGGCTACTTCAGGCATCTAAGTAGGTCCTGGAAATCTTCTGGAGATATTCTCATTTATTCATTCAATATATAACAGGACTTTTCTCCTGTCTTTGTTTCTTTGAACTGCACCTTCCCAAGATATTTAAATAGTCCATCCAATTGACACAAGATTAAGAAAAAAATGGTTTTCTAATCATTGCGGACCAGAGGAGTAAAACAATATTTGAATTCATGCTGAATTTGATTCAGATGTCAGGCTTCCAACTGAAGAACTGAGTATGGCAAAATATATTTATATGTATTAAATTAACAATTAAATTTTGGAATACTTTGTTAGTGAGATTTTGCATTTTGATTCCACTCTCCTTCACTTTAAATTATACAAAATTATTAGAGGTCAGATGAACTATAATGCTAAAAGAACATCAAAGTCACTGAGCACTCTTGTTTTCCTCTTTATACAGCAGTTGTCTAAGTAAGCACTTTAGGTATCTGTATTAAACTGAAAAGGTGGTGATACTAAGTAGATAAGATTTAAGTGATTTTTTTTTTTTTTTGCCACTGAATCATTTAGAAGAATATATGAAGGTGAAGCCTCATGTATTGGAAGGGTATGTTCACTTCGCACCAAAAATTATTGGCAGCAGTGTGATGCATTACAGAGTATCACCTGTAGATTCTCTTTTTGCATTTGGAAGCATCCAAAATACAACTGATAATAGTCAGAACTATATCTGGTTTTATAAAAGAGATTCTCAACCATTAAACGTTTGTTAGGGTATTGAAATGCACCTCAGTCTCCTGTTCCATAAGAGAATTCAGGCCGTATTTCTCTGGAAGGACTGCTGGTTTTGGAACTTATCTTCCTTTTCTACCATTTCTAGGACTTGGCTTCCCTTAAAAGAGTACGAAAAGAATATGGCTTTAGTTTAGTTTTTAGGATTTCTTATTGTTTACTTCACAGTTTGACTGTCAATGTATTTACTGGTGGAAGCTGTGATTGTTTTATCTGACAAAATATCTTTTTGTGGATTGCTTTTCTCTAATTAATACTTTGAAACTGTAAATAGCATCTAGGTAGCAGGGGTATATGCACCATATAAATTACAAACTAAATGTGGAGGGATTTTTCTCAGTGAGACTCTTTTTGATAATGTAATTACATTTAATAGTTAAGTGCATACAAACGCTATGTGCTGGTGGAAAAGAAACAAAACAGAGCAACGGGCAGTACACTTTGTTCAGCAGGAGAGAGTATAAGCACAAATCAAAGCAAGCAACAAATGTAAAAACATAAGTGAACAAAAATAACATTTTAAACTGGAAATAAATCCTTACTTCTTCTCCTTACAGCTATATAACTAGAATTCATACCCATGTGGAGACAGAAAGGAAGAGAAAGGAGAATCTTTGTACACTAAGGATCACGTGCAATTTATTACAAGTGCTACAGGTATGGCAGATCTCCTGAGTCTCTATCTTTTGAGTTATATATGCAGCATTGAATATGGGAAGAAGATGGTTGCAGCCATTTAATAGTAATATATTTAAAGTAAGATGACATCACCTATATTTAGGGGAAAACGAAACTTGAATATAGTAATACCCTCAAATATTCAAAATGTTTTCATAAGCTATTAAGTAAAACTTTTGGGAAGTGTTAATTTTCTGAAGGCATTTTCTCTCTCATAATCCTTCTGTCTTTTTGTGGTCTATGTGTTTTTCTCTGCAGTTTTTTTTACTACAAATCTGCTGATTTGACACTGTTAGTTCATGTAACAGTAATACGTCATACAGCTTCCAAAGATTTGGCAAAGACTCCTGGATAAGCATTTTCAGGTAAATGTGTATGCACTTTATAAAGTATATTTAGTGGATAGATGCTGCATTCTATAGCAGCGTCTAATACTTACCATAAGGGTCTTTAATTGTGAATGTAATTGTTATTTTCATTATGAGGAAGACACTTTGAAAAAAAAAAAAAGAATGGAAAAAAGTGAAAAAAAAAAGAATGAAAAAAAGAATGGTCCAGATGGAGTTGCTCATTTTGAATTCTCTTCCTTGGAAAACTGCAAGTGCACGTTCATAATTTGACAGTGCTGCACTATGGATTATCTAGTGAAGGCTATTGTACAGTGAGCTCTGCAGCAATCTCATTGACCTCCTTGAAGTCCAAGCATATAATCTCTGTGACACCAACACTGCTGCCAAACTCATGTTTAAGTGGTGCAGCTAACCAAGTTTTTGAAAAAATCTTATTTAGAAATACAGAAAGACATGAACATTGAGTTTTGCAAAAAGTAATTTTATAAATAGCATGTGTTTTGTAATTCCTAAGGTTATAAAGAAAATAGTCAAGCAACAGTGATTCATTTTTTTTTACTGTATAAACAAAACCTTCTTTTAGATATTAATGAATTAATAGTATATTCATATACACCGATGACCTGTATGTGAAGTATTAACTTGATGCAATTTCAAATGCCTAAAAGATTAAGCCTCAGAAATATTTTTCATAGAGAAAGCTTGACTATAACCAAAATAAGAGTAATCTGTGCAATAAATTGTTTAAATACATAAATTAGTTGCATACTTTGGGGGAGGACGCTTGCTTAAGTTGAGAAGACAAAATTCTAGAAAAGTATTTAAATCTAAATATAAACTCAAGGTCTATTTAAATATAGATTTTGCATTTCCAAAGATAACTCTGTTATATACACATAGAGTAGGAATGTATTGTTTTGCTGCCACAGATTTAGTAGGTAGATGAAGGAGCCTGTATCCTTCCAACTCTCCTCCATTAGCACAACCCGGTCATACGACATAATAGTAATATGATGCAAAGGGTCCCTCTGCTTAGGTCCCTGGCTGCAGGAGCTGAATCAGGTAATGACTAAGCTACATACAAGTACCTAATTCCACTTAGAGAACTCTAAGTGCAGCTGACTTTGCTAAAACAGAGATTTTTCTCTCTTCAAAATAAAAGCACCATCTGGATTATAAAACTTAGAGAAAAGCAAACTTCAGATGAAACCAGTTTGAAGCCATAAATTTAGAAAGTAGATTGTGAAATAACAGTAGGGAAGGGGCTTGTCTGTCACGTATGGATGTAAAGGAGAGCTGAGTTTAGAGTAGAAGGAGAAAGGAAGGAAACTGTAACCTGAAGAAAATGGAACTTTACATAGACCCTTGAATGGCTGCAATATATTATATCCCCACTCAAGTACCTTTTCCGCTGTCACTTTCTATCTACTTTGTATACCTTCTTTGTCCAACTTTTCCACACCCACTCACCCTAAATATCAGTTTTCCCTAGGTGTATCTTTTACCTTATAAATTCCCCCTGAATCTCTGTGTTTACATATCTGTCTTTGAGTCTGTGAGTGCCAGTTCTTTTTCTAGCCTTGTCTTCCACATCTTGTTTTATTAGCACTTATTTTGCACCCCAGGTGACCTTGCTTTTCATCACATTTTTTCTACACCAAATGCTTTGGTTGCCCTTAGTGCTCACCTTTATATTCACATTCACAACTCCCCTTGTATTCGTTCATAAAAATGAGGAAAAACAGTCGGTGAAAAGTTCATCAAAAGCAAAGATCAAAATCCCTGGATGTAGTAGAATTGAATTTTTAACGGTTTTATTTATTGACATATTTATTTATTTAGTCAGTTTCATTGTGGGCTTTTTCCATCTTTGTGGACTTTGCCCTTGCCTGCTACAAAAAAAAACATTTTTACTTTCATTCAAAAGTACAAAAGTCCTCATGTTTGTGTCTTATTCTTTTGACTTCTCATTTATCCTTAGGTTTTATGCTATTAATATTGATATTGATAACTTATTGTTATTGATTCATTTCACATCTTTTCCTGGCTTATAAACAGTTTTTTTGAAGTTTAAAGTTAATCAGTAATGGTTCAGGATCCATTTTGTGGACAGGTCCAGTTACAAATATTGAAACCAATATGTAAACTAAGTCCTATTTCATCTCATGTTAGTTAAGCTGGTTTCTGTTTTGGGATTCACTCTTATATTAGCAGCAAAATGCAGACAATAAAAATGTATTAATGAACGGTAGAGGTTGAACTAGGATATGTCTTGTATACTGGAGCTGTTTTCTTTTTCTCTGATATTTGTTTCAATCTGCATATCTGTATATTCAAGAATGTATAGATTTTGGAAAGCACGCCTGGATTTACAGTTCATCTTTTGAATCCATATTTCTTTCTTAGAAAAAGTTTATTTAAATTACATTGGTGGCATTGTGTGCTTAAGCAGTTCAGACATGATTACCCCCAGTGACACGCTTACTGCATTCCCATATACAGAATGACTTTCAGCCTAAGAAACATTTGTAAGACGACTACTACCAAAACCAAAATGATCAATTGTTTTATACTGGTCCAGTTTTCAGCTTCGTTTCTTTCTGCAAGTCAACTGAGGGATATTTCTGCATTACCAGAAGATGCCATTTCAGTTTACATCTTAAACTATACTTTCTCCCCAGATGATGATGTAAAATGAATTGCATTCAGGCAGAGGCTTCTCAAGCACAACTGCTTCATTTAACAGCAGCATATAAGTATTCAACTCCCAATCCCTGGAGTTCTCCCTTTGCTAACAGTTATAGCGTCAGACTTAAACTGGCAAAGTATTCTGGAGAATGCAGTTTTTCTGAGCCAATTAACTTATATTGTGCAATATACAATATAACAGTTTTTTCTGTTTTAGACAAGGCAACCAAGAAACCCAAAGAAATCAGAAAAAGTCTCTTGTCAGCTTCTGAGATAAGAATAAAAAATTAAATTCAGGGTTTCTCTGAGATTTTTGGTAATTTCAAATGGAGCAGGAATTCCTGTCTTCATCTATTTGTCTTCAAGAAGTTTTCTAACAAGCTTATTCACACTTAATCTTTCAAATTCTGTAGAATATACTAGAAAAGGAATAGAAGTTTCCATATTGATGCAAACTTCTGTGAAATTCTACCATTACAGAAATCTTAATGTGAGGACTCAGAACTGATATACTGTGCACTAAATTTTCAAAAAAGAGGAATATAAATTTTTTATTTTATCTGAGTGCTTTCCAGATATTCATGGATACTGTTACACAAGAGCCCTCTCATCTAAGGAAATCTTGTCAGGAATTTATTGATAAGGAAGAAAGGCATAAAAGGATTAATTATATGCTCAAGAAAACCAAGTTTTGTGACAGAAGTGAATTCTGCTTCTCTGCCTTCAGAGGATCAGTGTTTCCTCCTGGACTTGGCTGGATTTGTAATGAGGTGTACCTATGTGATTTTGTAAACTCCTCATTTTGTTCTGTTTCCTGTAAACTCATTTTGTTCTCATTTTCTGTCCTGAGAAGACTCAAGGAAGAACTTAACTATGCTAACTGAAGTAGTTAACTACACCAGTCAGAGATTAGACTTGTACTCTCTGTTTTGAGATAGTAGAAAATAGCTGGAAAGGAGGTGAAGACAGATTAAAAGAAGACATGCACTGGGTCAAGAAAACAGCCTCCCTGAAAACCTGCAAGCTGATGACAGTCATTAATTTTAAAAATATCAATATTTCTTGACATCAGTAATTTTACTTACTATTGTCTGGTCTTGTACAGTATCTCCCTTATGAAAGTGTATTGAGAAAGGATAATTTCACAAATACCTCATAACTTTTCAGTCAGTCTTTCAATTTGGTTGTGTCATGCATGCAGTGGGAATTGCATGGATGGCTGATCATCTTTAAGTTTTTCATATTTTAGAGCTGTTAGAAAAACAGAAAAAAATCGGTGTCACCCATGGGTTTTTATGTTCTGGTGAATTGTATTTTTAGGTTCTGATGGGAAAAAAAGCTAAGCTTAATTATTTCAGATTTTTTTTTTAGAGGTGTCCTGGTTTCAGCTGGGATAGAGTTAATTTTCTTCCTAGTAGCTGGTACAGTGCTGTGTTTTGGATTTAGGATGAGAATAATGTTGATAACACACCGATGTTTTAGATGTTGCTAGGTAGTGCTTACACTGGTCAAGGACTTCTCAGCTTCTCATGCCCTGCCAGCGAGAAGATGGGAGAGGGGGCACAGCCAGGACAGCTGACCCAAACTGGCCAAAGGTGTATTCCATACCATGTGACGTCATGCTCAGTACATAAACTGGGGGAAAGCTGGCCGGGGGGGCCGCTGCTCAGGAACTGGCTGGGCATTGGTCAGCGGGTGGTGAGCAATTGCATTGTGCATCACTTATTTTGTATATTCTTTTATCATCATTATTATTATTATTATTATTATTATTATTTTCCCTTCCTTTGCTGTCTTATTAAACTGTCTTTACCTCAACCCATGCATTTTACTTTTTTTTTTCCCCGATTCTCTCCCCCATCCCACTGGGGTGGCGAGTGAGCGAACGGCTGTGTGGTGTTAAGCTGCCTGCCGGGTTAAACCACAAGAGGAATCCCAGAGTATAACAATGAACAAACAGGCAATGCATTTTATGTACTTCTCTTTAGGACTTAGTTATGCCACCTGTTTTATTCACTGTCGTGCAAGAAGGTCATGTGCCTTCAGTAAGTGGGCATACCCCAGGCTATGCTATTTCCTTGTTGATTGTATGTGATATAATATCAGTTCAGTGCTTGATATTTTTCCAACTTATAGAGACCAGCATGAAATACAGGCATCTTACGCTCATTTTAGGCTAGAGAAACGTGTGTAAAGAGAAAGTAACTTTGAAACCTAGCCAATAAAATGTTTCATTCCCAGCTAAGACCATGGTCTTTTCATTTGCAGAGTGGCAGAGAGTCTGCTCTGCTCTTAGGGCAAGAAAATTCAGGAGTAGCCAAAATTCTTTTCATTTGCAGTTGTTTTTTATGTTGTAGCCTTAGTTGTTGATGCTAAATTTCTATCCCATCACTAAAGATTAGAAAACCGCTTTAATTTTTGCATTACCCATTAATGATATGTTCAGGATGTCATGTCACTGTAGACATCTTTCTGTTTTCTGTAAGAAAGGAGACTGCATTATATACTTTACTTCTATTAATGGTGGAGGCCACTGGTGATTCCTGTATTTCTAAACCTTTGGAGCATTTACACCTATACACATCATAAGAGTCTTCTTCAGTGACTGTATTTTGGTACCAGAAGAGAAGGAAGTTAGCAAACCATTTTGGATATAAGAAAGCTAAATCTTTGTATGTTCCAGTTCACGGTCAAGATGTTAAAACTAACCAAAATTTTTTCTATTGAGACTAAAAACTAATAAAGAATAAAAAAATAGAATATAAAAACAGTAAAGAGAAAAGTGAAAGAATAAAGAATATGGAAAAAACCCTATGAAATACTGAAAACTGTTTTATAGCTCTTGGTCTCCAGAATATCTTTTGTCATATATTCAGTTGTTCTCAGCAGGGATCATTATCATTTCAAGGTCTTTCATTTTAGTCTCCTTTTATGCTGTTAGTTTTCAACAAGACGTTAACAATAATTTCCCACAAACACTGACATACAGGTGTCCCTTGATGCCTATCCAAATGAGTGGTCAATAAAGAGATTAACAGAGTAATACTCACTCTACACATTCACACCTCTGTGGAAGGCTAAGGTTCTTTTCAAGCATCTAGGTGTGAAGTTGAATGTTCAAAGTCAAGTTATATGTCTTTACAGATCATAGAGTTTGTTGAAGTGACTGTTGAGTCAATAGTCATTAGAACTTCTTTGCTTGTAGAAATGTTCAATTCTGCCAAATGCAGTTGCTCAATTGACCTCTTGGACAACAATTACAATTACAAGGTGCATCTCCTGCACAAGATAGATGAGAACATAGTCTTCTATGCTAACAATAATAGAAACAAGTTTCTTGCAAATCTGTTCACAGCTCTTCTTTCTTTTTCCTTTTAGGTCCCACAATTTTGAGTCATCTGCCTAAACTGATAACAGTCCCTTCTCACTCAACTCTTTCAACGTCCACTCAAGGTCTGTTTTAATCTACCACTCTTCTATTGATCAGGCTTCTGCTTTTCTCTCATCCTGCAGTTCAGACATTTGTTGAGGAGTATTTTAAAATTATCTACCTTTAGAGACCCTATGGTCCAGTGGGATGTAAAATTAGAACTGTATATATTAATGAGTCTCCTTTTGAAATATTAAGTACCTGTTTATTTCTTCCTCTAGCTATGAAAGCTGTTTTCTTCTTGCCATTACTGGTGCTAAGAGGAGGACAAATTCAACTATATGAAGGATGACCCTTCTTGCATCTGTTTTTCAGAGGGAGAATCTCTCTTCTAATATAGCCAAAATTTCTCTCCTTTTGTCTGCAAGAGTTAAATTAGGCTTCCAGTTTTTCTTCCTGAACTTGAGACCTCTGAAATAAACATTTACCTTTCATACGTTCAAAGTGAAGAACACTGTTGATATTCACAGGTCCACAGATATCAGGAAATTTCCTATGGTGTTCATTTTCCAAATTTAGCCATTTCTACTCAATGGCTGTCCAAATGGATAGTGGCCTGAATTGAGTTTTGCTATGAAACTGCTGAAATGGATCTCCCTAATAAAATCAGGGCATAATGCACCAGAGGTCAGGCAATATTACTGGCATTGTTGGGAAAATTTTTCTTCATTTTCTGTCATACCATCACCAAATGCAATATTTTGGATTGCTGAGGGCCACTATTGTTCTACAGTTGCTGATTGCTTTAAGTGCTCCAACACTGCTCCACTGGGTAGTTGTTAAAGCATTTTCTTGGATTTATTTAAAGTGTGAATGTACATTTGGACTATCAATAGAAGAAGAGAAGGATAATCTTTGAGATTTTGGGTCAAAAAGAACAAGTTTTGTGGCTGCTTTTCTCTTTTAAAGCTCTTTGGTGTTTCTAGACGTACATTTCTTTAGATGAACAGGAATAGAAATGTTGTTACCTTATATATCTATATGCTGGGCATAAGCAATTGTAGAATATGAATGTGTCCTGTGTGACTAGGAAAAGGAAAAGAAGGCTGTTGTCATGTAACAAAGTGTAAGTGCAAGCTGTATGTTAGTGTGCATATGGACATTTGAAGAGCTCTCATTTCTTGAAGTACTGCTCTTATTGCTGATGAGGCTCATCATTTTTTGGCTAAGTTATCTTCAAGTATAATATGTGCCTCTGGATTCTGAGAATTATGTTATGAGGAAGGTTTGCACATGTTGAGTTACGCACACGCACTTGTTGCACCTGAACAGTCAGCATGGGCATCATGATTGACTAATCTGATTGCCTTCTATGTTGGAATGATTGGTTACGTGGGCCAGAGTGAGCCTGTAATGTAATGTAACTCAACTTTAGCAAGACTTTTAACATCCTTTTCAACTGTATTTTTATTTATAAGCTGAGATGAATGTGTTAGATGAATGGGTTGGTAGATGGATTGAAAAATGAGCTGGCGTTTGGACTCAGAGGTTAGTAATTAATGGCTCAGCTTCCAGATGACAACCAGTCAATACCGCAGCCTTTCTTATTCAGTTATTTTCATCAATGATCAGGAAGACAAGATAGAATGGACCCTCAGCAAATTTGCACATGAGGCTAAATTGGGAAGGGAAGGTTAAGTGAGATGCTGGACAGAAAAACGTTGAGAAACTTAGAGGCTGGACCAACAGAAACTTAATAAAGTTTAAAAAGAGAAGTGCAAAGTCCTGCACTTCAGACAGAATAACCAAGTGCATCAGTACAGCCTGCAAACTAATTGACTTAGTAGCAGCTTGTCGTGGTTTAACCTCAGTCGGCAATTGAGCACCACGCAGCCGCTCGCTCACTCCCCCCCAGTGGGATGGGAGAGAGAATCGGAAGGGTAAAAGTGAGGAAACTCATGGGTTGAGATAAAGACAGTTTAATAGGTAAAGCAAAAGCCGCGCATGCAAGCAAAGCAAAACAAGGAATTCATTCACTACTTCCCATGGGCAGGCAGGTGTTCAGCCACCTCCAGGAAAGCAGGGCTCCATCACGCTTAACGGTTACTTGGGAAGACAAACGCCATCACTCTGAACGTCCCCCCCTTCCTTCTTCTTCCCCCAGCTTTATATACTGAGCATGATGTCACATGGTATGGAATATCCCTTTGGCCAGTTGGGGTCAGCTGTCCTGGCTGTGGCCCCTCCCAGCTTCTTGTGCACCTCCAGCCTTCTCAGTCGGTAGAGCATGGGGAGCTGAAAAGTCCTTGACTAGTGTAAACACTACCTAGCAACAACTAAAACATCGGTGTGTTATCAACATTGTTCTCACCCTAAATCCAAAACACAGCACTGTACCAGCTACTAGGAAGGAAATTAACTCTATCCCTGCCGAAACCAGGACACAGCTCTACTGAAAGGAGAGGTTATATTGGACTGCAAGCTGAGTATGTACGGAATGCTATCATCACAAATAAGGCAAACTGGGCTACATTGGAAGGAGTGCGGAGAATATATCAAAGGAAGCTATTATTCCTTTATGCTTCACACTGAGGGGGCTGTACCTGGAGTGTTTTGTTCATATCGGCCTTACAGTTCACGAAGGATGTTGAAAAACTGGAAAGGGTCCAAAAGAGGGCTATCAAGAGTATAACATGGTTAGAGACCTGGAGCACATGATCTTCAACGAGAGATGACTTAGCCTGGTGAAGGAAAGGCTAAAGAGACTTTTAATAGCAGTCAGTGAAATGTGAAGGTAAACTACAAGGATGATGGAGCTTGAACTCTTCTTAGTAGTGGCATTTTGTATATTAAAAGGCAAAAGCTACAAGTTTCAGCTTCAGTGTGGACATTAGAAAAGGTGCTTCATCTGGACGGTCATCGAGCACTGGAAGAGTTTATGAAGCTGGGTGATGGAATCTCCATCCTTGGGATTTTTTGAAACTTGTCTAGACAAAGCCAAAGCTGACCCAATCTAGTACTGGTTGTGGTCCTACTTTGAGTGAGATGTTCAACTGGGTGACCTCTAGACATCCCTTGTAATCAACATTTCTATGATTCTATGCCTTGTACTACTGGATACTTGCATACTTCAGTTGTCCTTGTACTCCAGATTGGGTGAAAAAATGCAGTCAGGGACTGTGACCACTGTGTTTATTACACATGTACACATGATAGTAAAGGAATTCAATGATTAATTAAATATTTCCTTTTCTTCCCATGAGCATCGGAAGATTTACATATGGAGACAAGAAAAACTTTACTGTCATAATCCCTAAACAGTAGCAAGAAACATGTTTCATTATCTCCATTCCCTGGGATTCCTAATAATGTTTGTATAAATTAAAAACTGTTAATACCAGAACACTGTAATTGATTAGCTTCTGTATGTTTACAGCTCTCTTTAATTGCTTAAAAATGCCATTTGTCAGCTTCATGTTCTATTGACAATGTTATCGATTTATCTGATTTGGGCTTTGTCTTGTCTCTCGTACATAAAACTCACATATGCAGTTCAAATGGGAAATGACTCTATTGATTTCCTTAACTTGAGCCCAAATGCTAAAGATTTTTGGATAAGCTTTCTCATTACTTAAGCCAAAATCAATAAGAGAGAGCATCTTTTAATGAAAGAGCAGTTTGAGCAACGTACTTCAGAAATGGTGTCCTGTTCATCCTTTGCTTTACAAATCGATCTCCTTGGTTCCTTAAGTGAGGTCCAATTGGTTGACATTGTGGTTTGTCTTTGTGTGTAAACTTGCAGCTTCAGAAAAGAGAAGATGAGCTACAGAGACAGCAGAAGGAAACACTTCCTCTGAGACAGAAAAAGGATGATCTTATTGAGGTACCACACTATATGTTGTAAGTGTGTTCTGTAAAATTCTGTCTTTTTATGGCCATTTTTTAACTATATAATTTATGGGAAAAATAATACGCTTTTCAGTCCTATCTTTGTCTATTATTATTCCTTTGTGTATTGCTATCACACTATTTAAAAATATTACATACTTAAATGATACAAGTAGTTAATCTGGAACTATCACCTTCTTTTATGATTTTTCTGCATAAAAAACTATCACGGACTAGAATCCAATCATATTGCTTTGTTAACCTGTTAATTTGTTCTGGTTTTATTTCAGCTCTAGCCTCAAGAAATTAGATTTAGCAGCTCCAGACTAAGCTGTGTTAAATGAAATCTGAGATAAAAAATGGAGAGCTGAAGTTGAAGAGCTACAGAATGAACTGGGTATATCCAGCTAGTTATATGGGCAGGCCAAATGTTCAGGTACTGTACTAAGATATCATTAACTGCCCTGAACTACATAAATTAAGCTGATTATGCCTTCACTTAATTAACTGAGAATGACCTATTGATGTATAGGCAGAGCAAGATAGAGACTACATGCTGCACTGTACTAAATTTATAGGTTTTCAATTAGTTCTACTATTGACTGAGACTACTTAGAAAAGGAGTTTACTTTTATGTTTTGTAGCAGGTCTTTAAATTAGTAAGTTATTTGAAAATGTTCTGTTTGTATGCTCTTGAATTATTTGAAAAATGATCCAGTGAAAATTGTTTATTCATCTAAATGTATAATTTTTGCCTCATGGCTGATTAACACCTATACAATATATATCTTTGAAACTGCTGTTATGACTTCTTATAAGAATTGATTAATCATCTCCATAATATTAGTCATCTCCAAATTTTAGTTATAATAGTTTTAGAAATTTTCTAATCAAATTATTTGTTTAAAATAATATTTTAAAGAAATGCAAGGATAATCTCCACAAAAAACTGATCATTTTATTATAAACTGAGTTAGATATTTTCTTTCAAAAAAAAGTACATTGGCGGTGATTTTAGTTAAGCTCCATTTGAAAAAGAAGTTTTTACAGTCTTACATACATTACCTGATAGCAATTTACTAAGTGTATTAAATACTCTCAGTAATATATTTACAGATTTTGTTCAAAGGAAAATGTGAATTTGTCTAATGTAATGATTTTTATTACGCAGAACTATGGAGTCAATTAGTATTTAGATACAAACTGACTTCTGCTTTAGACATGCTTTGAAAAAATCACGCAGTTAGAAACCAAAGATAGGAAAAAAATATAGCTGTTAATTAGTAATACTACTGCAAATTTTGGAGAAAAGTAATAAGCTTAAAAATGTTAGCATGTAATAATAGAACTGTTACATCAGTTGATGAATCTTCTGTAATGTTTCTATTTTAAAAGAGATTTATTTCAAACATAAAGAAAGTAATAAAACATCCTACAGATAAGATTGCTTATTAATATACCAAGGAAAATAAAATATCACATACGCTTAAGAAATAGACCCTGACTACTCATGTTTGAGTCCCTGAACAACATTTTCTTTAGCTCATTCTTAAATATAAATTTTTTGGGGTAATGTACCGCTCTACAGGTTCCAATTGTCCAAGATATATTTCTATAACCAAAGTTAATGTAAAACCTGCATTTTTTCAAAAATGGTATACTAAATGGAAGGATGTGTAGGGTCTTATCATCCCCTGGGGCTAGGTTGCTGTCTTTATTCGTGTAGTTCCTTTTAAGCTTGCAAAAAACTTAAAAAATTGTATGTACCTAGATTATAACATGTAACTGTATTTTTTTAAGATTAATTTCCAGCTTTTAAAATGGTAATGATTCTTTGATTTGAGTTTTCATCTTGATGCATGCCTATGATATTCAGTTACCTTATGCCATAGCATTAGTCTGAGGATTTATGGTTAAACCTGCCCTTTGTAATTCAGTGATGACCTTATTAAAATATTTTGTGAGGTTTTCCCAGTCTATATTGAAGATGACTACATTGTCTACATATGCACCACTTACTTTTCCTTCAAATGTGGTCCATAAGCCTTTGGTATGTACTGGTCATACATGGAACACAAAATGCATTGTGGTAAATTGATCTAGGTCCTTGACTTAGGTTCTAACTAACTACAGGTAGACTAGAGTGGCAGCCCCAACATCTGGTGCTCACTGCTGTCCAGCTGCTTTGACTATCACTGACTGACCAAGCCAAGTCTCTGTTTTGTCCCCGTTATTGACACGTGCATTAACATGTGAAACTTGTTATTCTTCTCTATGATAATTTCCATAATTGTTTTGTTGTTACTGATTCATTTATTGTCTTATTGGTAAATGGCTTATGACTTCTACCACTTGCCTAACACCTGTTTGGCCCTTAGTGTTTTACCTGCATTCTCCATCCAGTTAATTTTTATTCGCTTCTTGTACCTCAGATCTTCCCCTCTTAGCCCATCTCTCTCCCTTTATCCTCCCTCTGTTAACATTTGCCCCGGCCTCTGCCTATTTTTTTCTCTCCTATTTCTCATTGCCATTTCTAATTATCTGGCTCATTTTTTAATCCTCATATCTAGCACTTAGATCTGTTTCTGTAGGAGGTCTTACTCTGTGGATTCTTCATATACAGGATGGTCGGAAATGACACTTTTCTGCCGTGCTATTTTTCTTTCCCTTTTCTCTTTTCATCAGTCTGAAGCAGTTCATTCACCTTGCTCATCTTGTTTCTTTTCTCTGGCATCACAAACTCTTATCCACCCACTCACAGCCTTAAGTTATCCACACTGTTTACTTCCTTAACTTCTTTTCCCAGTTACCTGAGAAATCTCTCCAAATGCTCATGACTGTCATCTCTCTTCTTTTCTCCTTTACTACCACCATCTCACTGAGCAAACATTTCAAACTAAAGTAGTAAGATCTTTTTCCTGTTCCATCATTTGGACCATGACACTTTTTATTCTTCTCATTTTGTGTCTCATGAAATTATTTTTTTTTTCCTTAACCTTCATGGGTTTTTCTCATTTCTGCCACTTGTCATTTGCTATGTCACTTTCTATGTCACATATTTCAAATTCCTCCTTTTTTCCAGTGATGTCAGAGTGAAATAGCAATTTATTTGTCTGCTCCTTCATTGGCTGTCTTTATACTTTCTTCCATTACAATCCTGAAGCATGCTCTATGCTTCTTGGATTCATCTTCTTCTTAAACTTGTTCCTGTTAGTTCACCTTACGGTGATCTTTAAATAAATTGACCAGTCAGTGATTGCTCAATTTTGCATCAGTGGAAGAAAACTGCTGAATGACCCTTTCCTCTCTTTCTTGTCTCCCTGACAAGAATCCAGACCTTTGCATAATGTGTGACCATCAGGTTTTACAGCTTGCATATTCATGTTGTGATATTTTAATTACAGTGTTCAGGTATCTCTTCTTCCTATTTATCACATTCACTTACGATTAACTTCAAATTGGATTACAGATTAATTAGGTCAGGAATCATGCCTACTTTTGTGATTTTTTTTATTGGTCCAGCGTAAGAGGCTGCACCTTTATTTACAAATGTAACAGTAATGCTGGTAGTTAGGATCTGCTGGTAGTAGGGATTCTCATGCTACCTGTGCTCCCCCAAATAATTCTCAGGAATGGTTCAGGAGTTTGTATAGGCATAGGCTCATTTCCAATAGGCAGTCTACATGTTTAATACCGTGGATGCTGGATGATCCATGATCATTGGCCTCAGTGACAAAGAGTAGTTCCTGGCACGTTTAATTTACTGGTATGGATGTATTCTGTCTTGATCCTGACTGACTTTTGATCGCTGCCTTTGCACAAAAAATAGTAGTTCCACTAATAATTGCAACAATTTAGGCTGAAAGAAGATAAAATGGGATTTGTAGTATTATTTTCATAAACTGAGAATAGGTCTGACCGTAAGTCATATTAAATGATTAACAAGTTCCTATCTGTGTAGCACAACATGTAGTATATATTTTTCAGAGAATGATACATAATTATTTCTGCCTAGATATTTGCAAGCCTGTCAGAAATCGAGGACTGGTGCTAAAATCCCTTTTCTAGCATGATTTTGACATGTAAGCTAAGGTCATCAGAATTCTGTAGTTGTCCTTGAAGGATATTTCAGCATCACAGGCAGTGATGGGTGTAGGCATTCATACTGAATGACAAACATATCATTCCCTCATTCTGACAAAACTCTTAGAGCTGTATCACCCTGCATCCTAGGTTGTAGTTCTTGGACTGTAGATTTCTCGAAGAGGTGCACTAGAGAAACTCAACTTTGCAGGTTACAGCTCATTACATCTGTTGCCTGTTCCTGAATGTTTCTGTCAGTTAGGTAAGAGATAAGGAAATATGACAAAGAAAAAATGCTCACTGGAAAATGTGACAAAGGAAACTATTTATGCTTTTTACTTTAATACTCTCTTCTTCAGTTGTCTATCCTTATATCTTGCTTTGTCCCCACAGACAGGTGTGTTGCCATGTATATTACCCTTTTATCACCGTATTTCTCTCTTTCTGAAAACCTTTTTCTGTAACTTTGGATAGCTACTCTTCAGCTCAGAGTTTGACTTTGCAACAAAGTATTGTCAACAAACCCAGGGCTTTGTGATCTTCTTCCTAACCTCCTTTTGGAACAGTTGCTTCATCTCTAATACGAGATGCTTAAGGCATCAGTTTATGCACTTCTACAGAACAAACTCTCTATTTCTCTATGGCTGTTTTCTTTACATTGTTCTTATTTATTTATTGTATTTTCCAAGCATTTTTCTTAAATGACATAATGCAGGTATAGTTGGACCTTAGCCTACCTGTCTTCTGTTGACATCTTCTTAGAAGAGCAGAACCATAGGACAGCTCTAGGAAATGCATCCTTTGAATGTCCTATCTTGGCAAAGTAATTGGTGGAACTGAATATGCAGTTCCAAGTCGCCACTCTGCCAGTCTCAGTAATACTGGCAGCCTTCAATGAAGCCGCTACTACGCTTAGTGTTCTGGCAGATTTATCTTACAGCAAATCATCATGTTTTCTGTTGTTCAGTTGGACAATATCTACCTGGAGATGTCTGTGTCCTTTGAACTCTCTTAATGGAAAACAGAAAACAAAGATGATTGTCCAAAGGATACAAAGTTACTTCAGCCTTCCAGGCATTGGAACTAGAGGATAAAAAGGTAAATGGTAAATTGCTCTCTTGACTCAAACTGAATTCTGATAAAATTGATCCAGAACTTCAGATATCTTCGGTATTTAGAGGAGAATACAGAAGTGACAGTTACAAAGACATGTTCATAGCTAGTTCATCAATGAGTAAGTGGTCAGTGGCTAAAAGGCTGATCCACAAGTATAATGAAGAACAGATTTAGGCCCTATGAGAGGTACTACTGAAGTGTGACATATCAGACAAGAAAAACCCAATTAGATAATTAAAAAATTGCAAGACAATAGAGTGAGAAAAGAAGTAAACAACAATTAATTACTAAAAGGTGATTTAGCAGCTCTAAGTAACTTGATAGAGAAAATTATAAAAACCCTACTCTTAAAAAAAAAGTAGAAAGCATTGGACGAGGTACAATATATCATGTGACCTAAAATATGAGTTTGGCAAAAAAACCAATCTGAAGTATTTTATGATCCAACCACCAATGGTATAAGGCTATACAAAAACACTTCTTGAAGAAATACTAGTAACTTTTCTTCAGTTACATAATAGATGATCTGGATGAGGGGATTGAGTGCACCCTCAGTCAGTTTGCAGATGACACCAAGTTGGGCGGGAGTGTGGATCTGCTCGAGGGTAGGAAGGCTCTGCAGAGGGACCTGGACAGGCTGGATCGATGGGCCCAGGTCAACTGTATGAGGTTCAACAAGGCCAAGTGCTGGGTCCTGCACTTCGTCCACAACAACCCCATGCAGCGCTACAGGCTTGGGGAAGAGTGGCTGGAAAGCTGCCTGTCGGAAAAGGACCTGGGGGTGCTGATTGACAGCCGGCTGAACATGAGCCGGCAGTGTGCCCAGGCGGCCAAGAAGGCCAATGGCATCCTGGCCTGTATCAGAACTAGTGTGGCCAGCAGGAGGAGGGAAGTGATCGTGCCCCTGTACTCGGCACTGGTAAGGCCGCACCTCAAATACTGTGTTCAGTTTTGGGCCCCTCACTACAAGAAGGATGTCGAGGTGTTAGAGCGTGTCCAGAGAAGGGCAACGAGGCTGGTGAAGGGTCTGGAGAACAAGTCTTATGAGGACTGGCTGAGGGAACTGGGGCTGTTTAGCCTGGAGAAAAGGAGGCTGAGGGGAGACCTCATTGCTCTCTACAACTACCTGAAAGGAGGTTGTAGCGAGGTGGGTGTTGGTCTCTTCTCCCAAGTAACTAGCGATAGGACAAGAGGAAATGGCCTCAAGTTGCGCCAGGGGAGGTTTAGATTGGATGTAAGGAAAAATTTCTTTACTGAAAGAGTGGTGAAACATTGGAAGAGGCTGCCCAGGGAAGTGGTTGAGTCCCCATCCCTGGACGTATTCAGAAGACGTGTAGATGAGGCACTTAGGGACATGGTTTAGTGGGTGGTGGTGTTGGGTTGATGGTTGGACTGGATGATCTTAGAGGTCTTTTCCAACCTCAGTGACTCAATGATTCTATGATACCACTCCACGATCCAGAACTGCATTTAAATCTATCCAGAATTCTGTTACAATATAGAGGTTCTGTACCCAATAGTTATTTAACTCAGACCTCAGAATTTTTCCTGTATTCTTGCCCAGTGTCTTCCACTGGGAGATGAAATTTATACATTTTCTTAGAATGCTTAAAAGCATACCCCTACTTTCCCAACTTTGCTCTTTTTTTCATTTGATCATAGAAAAACTAGGATATTTTTTCAGTTTTTTAGTTCTTTTACTTTTAGAGATCTAATTTCTCCCATATGATCATTGTAAGTAGTGCTTTTCACTGATTTATTTGCAGTTATAATGAGTGAAGGACTAGTTTGGCAAAAAATGTTCTGTGATAATTATGAAAGACTTGTATTACAAATATGGTATGGATTATCAACAGTTATATCAAAAAACGTTCCAGAGGATTTCTGGAACCATAGGTAATGGCACTGATGTTACAGTAAAGAAATGTTATACAGTTATGCATTTTTGTTAAACTATTTTTCATAATCATAACTGAACAAATGATTATTCTGGGCTGACTTACTCATAATTTCATCACCATACATGTTTCCCCTCCCCCCAGCTTTTCCATAATAGCAAAAAGTTATGTAAGAAAAGAACAATTATTTTATTTTTTTTAATATAATCTTTCTATAATGTATGTGTTTTTCAATGTACTAATATGTTGCTGTACAAATCAGGATAGTTTATTGACAGATGTATCAATTTTTAAAGTGAGTATTAATGTTTTTTATGTTGCTGTATAAAAGGTGTACGTACAGCCATGAAGCTCACATTTCTGCAACTTTTTGGACTCCTTTTATATAAGCATTCAGAAGAATCAGATACAAAATACTTATTTAGTTTGTCAGATTGCATCATGTACTGACAAAATATCATCTTACAAAGAATGCCACACAGTGTAACTACAAGAAAATTAATATACTGCAAAAAGGCCCAAGCTCTGTGCACGTAAGTACATGAATTTTGAGTCTTTCCCAGACAAAATTATTGCCTGGGTTTTCACTAGTATTCTTCATCAATTTACTTGAGCTACAGCTAACTTATAACTTTACAGATAAAATGACTGTACAGGCATCAGATGGATGGAAGGTAAGATGGGTATCTTAACCAATGGTTGAATCAAAATATAAAGAAAACATTTTGAGTTGTCTTGCAAAATTAAAAAAATACTGCTGGAAGGTACTGGGTCTGGATGGGATGAAGTTAATTGTCTTCATAGCAGCCTATATGATGCTGTGTTTTATATTGGTGACCAAAATAGTGCTGATAACACACCGATATTTTAGTTATTGCTGAACAGTGCTTCCACAGGATCAAGGCATTTGGTGTTTCTCACTCTGGCTCCCCTGGGGAGTAGGCTAGGGGTGGGCAAGAAGTTGGGAGGGTACACAGCCAGGACAGCTGACCTGAACTGATCACAGGTATATTCCATGCTGTATAACATCATGCTCATCAATAAAAATTGAGGAGAAATGAGTCTGGGAGAGGTAGCCATTGCTTGAAGGCTGGTTGGGCATCGGTCTACTTGAGGGAGATGGTGAATGATTGCCTTTGATGCGATGACTTTTTTTTGTTTTGTTTTCCTTCCTCTTTCCTTCACATATTAAACTGTCCTAATCTCAACCCACAAGTTTTCTATCTTTTGCTTTTTTAATTCTCTTCCCTGTCCTGCCGGGGGACCAGTGTGTGTGTGAGTGAGGGAGTGGCTGTGTGGTGCCTAGTTGCTGGCTGAGGTCAACCCACCACATCGGGAAAGGAAAGTCTTGATTTTCCTATGAGCTTTTACAATTTTATTAATTTTTAAGACAGAGAAAATAAAAGACTAGCTTCAAAAAATTGATGAAATGAAACTGATTGTATCTTTTCCTCTTGTAAATACATTGTAGTGGTTATAGTAGTTATTGGGAGCTAGGAGATGAGATGTGACCCAACGTGAACAGAGACTAGCAGTGGAAATGGTCCACCTTTTCTTTAAAATAAATACACAGAAGATATCATAAGTATTCTAATGTTTAGAACTATGGTTTTGGGGTTTTTTTTGCCTCCCAAACTAATTAAGTAAAAAGCGAACAAGGAAAATGCTAAATGCACGTGAAACCCTACCCACTGTTTCTTTGCAGAGTAGGTTTTTTTCATCTAGGGTGGTTTCCAATCCAGAAGCTTTCAGTGGCTTTTAGAATTGCCAGGGTTTTCCTACTGGACCATGTACAGGTCCTCTCAGGGATGATGCAATCCCTTTGTCTATCCTGCATTTCTCCTTCCTCTTTCTTCACTTCTCCCAGATGTCCTACTCAGAGTGGGCAGCAGCCAGGACAGCGTGATTAGGGCACCTTACATGCTGCACAGGCAGCCTTTGAAATGAACTGTTATAATATGGTACACAGAGAAAAAGAAAAATACATGTTAGTTCTCCTATCTACCATCACACTAGCTTTCTAATTCCCCATCTGAAATGAAGATTTGCATCCAAGGCTCTTGCTGCACAGGCAAGTACTTTTACCAGTATCAAACAAAAAAGGAGAAAGTGTCATCCCTCCCTCACATCTGACTGAATAAAAGACTTCAGTTCTTTCCTGAAATCAGTCCTGAGAAGTTATATCAAAATAAATAGTTATCAGATTTCAGAACCTTTTCACAGTTGTTGCTGAAACCAATCACTGTATTTCAATTCAGTTTATGAATCACTGCAGAAATGTCCAAACTGGATTTTTCTATGAATAAAAAAATCTGCTAAAAAATTGACGTACACTACTTTTCTGTAATGAATTGAGAACTATCAAGATCAATCAGATTGGTATTAAGGCCTACCAAAAACCTGAAGGGGGAAAAAGTAAGATGTTTTAAAGATAAAATAAGAAAAGGAATAATAAAATAAAGTATCTTTTCAAAAACACTTTAGCACCATGTGGGTTGAGTGAGAGACTATCCGTGCCATGCCATGCCATGCCATGCCATGCCATGCCATGCCAGACCAGACCAGACCATCTTTTTGTGTTTGGTTTGGATTCTCTTTTGTCAAAATTATATTTTAAAATCAGTTCTCATACAGTATATTGACACTCCCCTTCTCAGAGTTCCTGAATTGACAGTAGCCAACCTGACGGAAGAGAGAAGCACGATAACATCATAGAAATACAAGTAACACAGGGAACTGAAGAATCTTAAAACTAAGCAAACACAACCTAGGGGAACAATAGGGTTTTGCAAGTAACGGATGGGAAGGAAGGCTTGGGAGAGAGGTCAGTGAGAGCTGTGAATTGTTTTGGGAAGTCATCACAGTATGCAAGTCCTTTTGGAAAAGGAATTGGAGAAATGGAACAGAAGAGCATTGAAAGTGTCTTTCATCATGAGATACTGTAATCCTGCTTAAGGAAGTAGAAGTATTTTGAGAGAGAATATGCTGAGATTATATTAATCCCCCTTCTCAGATCATACTGAAAATGTGAATGTCTGGGAGAGGAACATGTTAATCAATTTTTTGTATATAGAGGGGGAAAATGGGGAACCCACACTGAATAGTAGATTTTTATTTATTTGTTCATATTTATTGATTTATTTAAAATATTTATCAGTACTTCCTTAACTCAAAATTGACCTTCTTACATTTGTACTCAGTAAGTGCTAAAACCTAACAGTATTTAAAAAAAAATTGAACAAAGTATTGAATATATTGAATGTATTGAAGGTACCCTCACCATGTTTGCAGATGACACCAAACTGAGGGGAGAAGTAGATGCGCCAGGAGGAAGAGCCACCAGAGAGACCTCAACAGGCTGAAAGACTGGGCCAGCAAGAATCGCATGTGGGAATCCCGGTGGAGAGCAAGCTGAATGTGAACCAGTAGTGTGCCCTTGCAGCAATGAGGGCAAACGTGTCCTGGGCTGCACGAGCAGGATTTTAGCCAGGATCAACGGATGTGATTATTTCAATGAACTTGCTGCTTGTTAGGCTACACCTGTAAAATTATGTTCAGTTTTGGTTTTCTTCAATGCCAGAGAAAAATTGAAAAATTGGAGAGGACTTAATGGGGGGGCCACCAAGATGATTACAGTCTTGGAGAACTCAGTGTATAAAGAAAGGTTGAAGTATTTGGGGTTTTTTCAGCCTGCAGAAGAGAAGGCTTGGCGCAACTTAATCACAGTTTTCCAATACCTCAAAGGTTAAGCATAGAGAAGATGGAGGTTCTCTCTTCAAAGGGTGAATGGTGACAGGACAAGAGGCAAAGGGCACAGATGACTTCCAGGGAAATGCCAACTGATATAAGAAAAAAATTCTTCAACTTGGGAACAAGTAAAATTGGGAGTAGGTTGCCCAGAAAAATGATAGAATGTTCCTCATCGGAAATATTCAAGACTTGGCTTAACAAGGTGCTTGATAACCTAATCTAGGGACGTGTTTTCAACAGGAAGTTCGAACAGATGAATGCTCAAGGTCCTTCCTGACCTAGACTTTCCTATGATTCCAGGTAGTGCTTTTGACAAAATGAGTTAAATCGAGTGATGAATGACAGTATATATTTATTATAAATGTCCTTAATTTTGTATGTTTTCAGTAAGATATGCCAGTATTGTAACTTTTTTGTGATGATTGCATCATCTATTTGCATTTATTTTGATATCTTTTTCCAATTTGTCACAATGACCTGCCATCTTCTAAGGTTTTTGGTTTTCTTTAATCTACAGTTTGATGAGTTCTCTACTCATTTACAAACAGTAAAAATTAATACTTCAATACTTTGGTAAAGGCTGATGGTCTGTGTGAGAAATCTGTAGAGTTTGTCAAGGGCTTTTAAAGCCTCAGTGGAGAGATTTTGAATTCTTTTAAAGTTCTTTCAGACTTAAAAGATCAATGACACAGCTTTTTTTTTTCACACTTTTTTCCCTCTCTTTATATTTGAGGTTTTTTCCCTGAACTATCCACACCCACTCTGATTTTAAGGTATCTCAGTAATATTTATATTTATAGTATCTCAATAATACTGTATTTATTAACTATCTGTTTCCAACAGCAATCACAAACCACTTTAAAAAATCATGGTATGTAATTATAAGGTCTATAATGGAGATCAGAGTAACTGTGAACACAATAATGGTAGCAAACATTTTTAATGTTTATCGGTAGACAATACAGATGGTGCATTAGAAAAAAACATTATTTTAATTAGCTAAGTTCCAGAAAAATCAAATCTGTTTGTCATACTCATTTCTTCATATTAAATACAAAGCAATCTGCATATGATTTGAGTTTGGATCTCATATATAACACTGTTCAAAAATTTTACAAAATAGTATTAAGATGAGATATTCTAAAACCCATCAAAATACTGCTTGCCTGTATTTTTAACAGAATATTTGTTTTAAAAGTGGTTGAGGACATTGCAAATATAGTTTGTATTTTTTCAGTAGAGATTATAAAAAAGCAAGCAGCTAACTGAAGTACGTGAACATCTGTGGCAGCTTATCAATTTAACCATGGGAAATCTATTGCACAAGATACAGATGCACGTCAGAGACAAAGATCTCAAGGATCTTAAACCTTTGCAGACTATACTTTCTTTTTCACTTGTCCTGCTGAAATTTAATGTTGTCAAGACCTAATTATTTTGGGCAGTCATGATAGGAAGATCACTGTTTGCCCCATGAAAAGATTCAAATCTCTTCAGTGTGCAAGACACTTCTTGTTTTAGAATTCCTTTTTTCTGAATAATCTGTTTTGAAATATATTTCTACAGAAGTATTCTAGGCATTTAGCAATTTGAGAATAAAGGGCTTGACAAGGGTAGTGTACCTTTTATATCACCAGCACTAGGCGGCAACAGGCCATGATCTGTTTTCACTAGGGGAAAATGGAAGAAGAAAAACAGAACCTGTTTCCTGGCTCTGCAAGAACAGCAAACAAATTAAGAATGATGGGATGAAATACTGTTCCTAAAAAGGCAAGTAGACACTTTGACTAGTTTCAGTGTATTTTCAAGGTTTAAGCTTGACAAAAATCTAGGGTGGAACTGCAGAAAAAGAATTCAGGCAGCAATTCTAGATTTGTGTTCAATGAGATTAAAAGTGAAGAATCCAGTTTGTAGTGTATATGTACTACTGAAGTATCAATCCAGGAGAGAATGAGAGAAGACATGGAAAATATCAACAGCAGGACAAAGGCTGATGGTAATAAAGGTAAATAATATGGGTTTGAAAGGAATCTCTTGACTAGATAGAAAATAATCGCCCTTAAATTTACTAATGCGATTTACTACTTAGATTTTACTCCCATTTCTCTTGGGAGAAATGAAGTAGTTAATGAGAGGTAAGGAAGAAAGTGGAATAGTAAAGGGAGAAGAGAAGGGAGTTCACTAATATTTTGTTCCTCATTTCCTAAGAAAATTAGGCATATGTGATCACACTTTCAATCCCTCCTCTACTGGATTCAAATTCAAAAGTGAAATACAAATCTCGAAGATAATTTTTTAAGTTTTGTGAAAGCTAGCAGCTACGTAGTGGAAATTCAGAATACAGGTCCCTTTGAAAGAAAGGTAGGTGTTAAGCTGTCTGACTGAAAGCTAAGCAAATTAAACACAGGGACCTGGTGAGGATCAGAGGAGCAATGTAACCTAATGGAGCACACTGAACTGGCTGCTTCTTAGACCACCAGAGGAGAACAATTAGCCTATTGTCCTTGATGTGACATCCACCAAGATGACTCAACAAAGATTCTCTCCCTGCAGTGGCATGTAGTGAAGATGTGTGGGACTTATTGTGACATACCAGGGCAACGAAGAGAATTCTGGGATTGTGTAGAACTTATGATGGAATGTGTTGAGAAGGAACAATAGTGGGGAAAGGAAGGGATCAAGGTAGACTGGGTAGGAACAAGTGTGGGACAGTAGAGGGAAAAGAGGATAAAGAAGCATATGTACAGTTTTCTGACTGAGCCCTGTGCTTTATCACCTCAGCGTATTCTGCATTTGTATTAAATCCTATTTCTAACTACCTTTTATGTGGGCATGCTCTCTATCCTGAGCCTGTACATGTGAATAGTAGCAAACTCCAGGTTGGACTAGCTGATGAGTAGGATAAGAGATGTGAATGCCAGCCACTAGAGAGAGAGAGAGAGAGAGAGAGACCGTGGTCTGAGGGACCCATGGGTCTGGCTGCCAAAAAGTGGCGAGACCAGGGTCTGGGAACCATGCTTAAACAGAGTGTCTAAGGCCTGATGCTGGAGAGCCTGTAATGTGTGTGTGTGCATGCAAGACAGCTATCAAACTTAAGTCAAACCAGCTGATGGCTAGGAAGAGAGGTCAGAGAGCCAGCCTCCGGAGTGGGACCACAAGTCAGAGCTGAGGGTCTGGGGGCTGAGCAACTGGAGGAGACCAGGATCTAGGGGCCAGCTATGGGACAATCTTATGTTACATGTGTACGTTGAACTTCAGTCCTGATCAGATGGAGAGGAGAGAGAAGATGGGACTGTCTGTGCTGTTCATACTTATGTGAAAGCTGTTTGTGTTGATGTGGGTAGCGGTATAAGCCCTTCTCACTGTGCAATCTGTGTGGTTGGCCACGTATGTATGCATCGTGTGTGTGTGTGCGCGCACCTATTGGGAATACATACTCTACCTTGCTGCTGTCTGGACATAGAGACATGAAGCTGCAGGAGCCTTGTCTCTGTGGGGATGGGACAAGAGAAGTTGTGAAGTCCATCAGGTTCATCTACCTCTAACTGCACTGTTACATGGTCCATGTAGCAGCCCCTGTCTGGCTCACCCACCGACACAGGGTAGTGACAGACTGGACCTTGATGTAGTCTTTCCAGCTCAGTGGAGTCAAAGAGATGAACTAGGTAACAAATGATAAAACTTTACAGTAAGTTAGGCTTCATTACTCTTTCTGCTTGTGAAACCAGTAGTTCATGTGACTATTCTGACTTTTTTTTTTTTTTAAATCAGAAGGATAATATCATGTCTGGACAATACAAAGTATTTTACTGGTATTTCATGGCTTGTATTAGAATCAAAGGAACTTTGGGCTGAATGCAGCTTTTCTCTTTCTGTTGCTTTCATTGTATTCGGAGATCTTGAGTTCAAGTAATAGGGACAATACCCAAGCATCAATAGATGGCTTTTTATTATTTAAGTATTCTGATGTTTTTGATTATTTCCTTTCTTTCACATCTATAAATCTAGATAAATCAATATTTATGCTTCAGCTAAGTTTAGAACTATATATAACTTGGAACTTTTTAGCAAGATAGATTTTGCTACCATCTTTGAACTTTTACTGACTTCAGAAGAAGTCAGTATTTGTGTTTTAGATTTTACAGAGGCTTTTCAATGCCTATTTAGAACAAGTTAATGTAAGTTTCCCAGTAAAGCCTGTTGCAAAATGTTGCTAATTGATGTGCCATTTACCAGACTTTTAATTCTTTTTTAGAAATGGTCATGGTACTCGCAAACTCCTTTTTGCTCAGTTGTGGGTTTTAGTGTGCTTAATGTCTTAGAGAAAGACAATCAAAACTGTAAAATTAGCCTTTGTTAGACAACTCCATTGAGAATAAACTCTCTTCATTGGAAAATTATATTGAAACACTGAATTCTTATTTAATTTGAGACAATGTGAAGAGAGTTGAGAATTTTAATCCACAAAATGTAATGCTGTTTAAAGATTAAGTTTCAGAAGTGTGTTTATTGATAACTATAATGTAATGTTTTGCTAGAAGTTGTTTTCAGAAGATTTCAATTTGAAAAGTGTCAACATTTGTTAAACTTGGATGTTCAGAACTAGGTTCTCAAGTGTATGTTAGGTACATACAGCTTGATTATGAAAAATACTGCTTAATGCTCAAGATTGTACATCAATTATTTTTGAAGATAAATTACCCTTTTGAAGCTAGTAGCTAAGTAATGTTTAGATGTTATGCTAGATCACTCAGGATGCCAGCATCTTCCCATGACAGACTCCCAAGACAAATACAATTGTAGCTATAACCAGTCTGCAATGCATATTCTGCCCTAGATAACTTCTTAGAGCTCCTACACAGACACTACTCATTCTCTGAAAGTGAGAGCAAAATTAACGTTCCAAATAACAAACACAAACTATTTCAAAAAATAATGAATAAATTGTTTTCTTGCATTAACACTAAATCAAGGAATAATTACTGGAGCTGATAAAAGATCAGCAAATAATAGAGAGTTGGCTAATCAGGCTGATGGCAAAGATAAACTTTAAAATATCTTGTTGATTTTTTCATTTAGTGAATTTAATCATAATGTTATCTGAACACATTTACATACAATGTGCATGGACTGGGGGGATGTGAAATTGTATTTTACAACCACAATGCACTTATTTTTTCTCTTTGCATTCTTTGTCACTTTTAATATCTTTGGTGATTCTTGAAATATTTGGTGCTGCAAATATGACCTGTCGTTTCAACAAATGGACTGATTGAATCTGTCAGACTGGTGGAACTTACAGTAAATTCACTGTAGCACAAGTGAAACCATAAGAAGTTCTGTTGTCTTAAATAGCTGAATGTAAGAGTCATCTCTTTTCATCAAAATACTATGTACATTTAAGTACAAAAGAATAAATTTCATTTGTAAACACTCTGCATGGTAGAGTTAGAATACTTACACTGATATAAATCCATTTTTAAGTATCGAAATGGGAGCAGAAATACTTTCAACAAAAGTTGAAGCAGCTGAGTACTTTTAAAATGTTTGGCTGTAAATATGTTGAATATCGTACTGACCTACAGAAAAATAAAGATTTTGTTCTGGGAAGTCTAAAATGACTTCTTTTTTTTCCTTGATTCCGTTTCTTTTGAAAATAGAATGTTGACTATTAAATCAGAGACCTTTACAACAGAATCTGTTGCATGAAAATGAAACACACTGGTGTATTCAGCAAAGGTTTAGTAATTTGTCAAATACAACATTTAAGGTATATAATTGTCCTGTTTTTGTCACTGTCTTATTTAAAACAAGATGACCACATATTTTTTACAATATAGAATAAAATATGACTTTTTTTTCTGAGCTATATCACAGTGAGTGATTGTTTTATATAGCTAGACATTTCTTTTTTCTTTGTAATGAATTTTATTGTACTTTGTAGCTTGCCAGTGTTTGACTGACGACATTTTCGTTGTGAGGGCAGATATGTTTCAGTGCCTATTTTGCTATGTTAAACCTAATAGTTAACTTTGTTATTATGCCTATATGAATACTAACACTGTAATAAAAATCATTTTAATAGTCCTGTGAAGCAGACCATATAAACCAAGACATTTATTTTCATTGAAGGGTTGTGCTAATTTTTTATTAAGAGATACATTAAACATTGATACATCCAACCTCTGATTGAACCTTCAGAGTTGTCACATATAGGGAGGGGTAGCTGAAGATTTATTATGCAATATAAAATTAGGCATCTCCAGTAAGCTTCATAATAAATGACCTTTGCAGACTGGAGATTGCCATATAGAATAGATTCTTTTGTTGTACAGTAGAAAGGGATTTGAAAAAAAACAAATATGAAGACTTAAAGTTGGAAAACCTAAAATGAAAAATATTTCAAAGAAAATCCAGAATTGTTTCCTGTTGAGAAAACATAGTCTAGAAAGTCTGTCTTTCAGTGATGGAAAATCAAAATATGGTAGATGATAGACAAACATATTTTGGCAACACTTTTTTGACAAGCTATAGATAGGAATACTGTGAAATGATGAGATAAGAAGTCTGACCAACTTAGATTTTTGTAATATATCAAGAAATGCTTGTTAAAGATTTATTAAAAAGCTCACTACAAAAAGATTTCTCTGGTGCATATAATGTATAAGTTAATGGAAAAATAAGATACCTTGGTAGAAGTAAATATGTATTAAGTAGTAAGGAACAATATAGAAAGACAGGAAGGTTAACTTCTTTGTAGCGTATTTAGATCATCACTTATTCTTATCTCTGTCTTTTCTGCTGACTTAAATACACAGCTGGAAGACCAGAAGACAATTGTTCAGCAGCACAGGCAGCCTTCAGTGGACGATCGGAATGTGCCTGCAGCTGAAGAAGCTCGCTGGCGTGACGCTTTTGTCGCTCTTAAATCTGATTTCACAGAACTTGAAAAGAAGGTACGTCAAAGCATTAATACAGCTCAGCCACAAAACAGGAATGACAAAAGATCTCATAACAAAGCTATTAAAAGCAACATGCAAAGTATTTTGAAAATGATATTGTGTGTGAAGCCTAAATAAATTTTGCTTTTACTTATTTTTGACTGTGGAAACCGCATTAATTACACTGGAGTATATTTATACATGGTGGGTAAAAAGCTCTAAGTAAAAACACCGATTTTTTCCTGATTAGTTCGCTGTAAAAATATCATATGACTTTTATAAACTAACACCTAGAATTATTGTAAAGGAAGATACGCCATTGTGTAGCTCATGTTTATATTGAGTAAAATTAATAGACCTGGGTGGAGACTTTGTTTACTTTTGAAGCATAGAAAATGTGGCAGTATGTGAGAATGGCACATTTCTCCCTATTTAAATTCAAACATTTTTTTAAAAGTAGGTCTACAAAGTTGCCAGTTTAAGGACCAGACTTTTAATACAGAGTATTTAGATCCTTAACTAGCACTTTATTTATACCAGAATCTACATCAGAATAAATGAAATTAAAAATATAATTAAAACTGTCAAGCTGGGACTATTTTACAGAATAGAGTTGTTATAGATTCCTTTCCCTCTGTAAAATGAGTTGGTAATGCCTTTGCTGTAAGTAATGGACTAGTGATGTGTCACTAGTGCTGTTTACAATCTTTGACAATGTCACCCCCCAAGACCTCCACCATTTCACGATAAGCTAGTGGCAGATTGTCTAAATAATGAATAATAGTATGCACTACTGCTACCCATGATGCATTTGGTTAAGGCATAGAGGCTTCATTGCAAAGTAGTAATTTTGTTTTATTTCATAAAAATAAAAACATCTACTTGTTGTAGGCTGGCAGCTGGGTAGATGGAATAGATGTTCTAAACGCTATTGAAAATACTAATGATTTTTAATTAGGTAACAATAACAACAGAAACTAGAAAATTAGGAAAAATATAATTTTAGTGAATAAAATGTACAGAGACTTGGATTATTAAATTGATGGACACTTGTCTCCAGTACATGTAGTATGCATAGACTGTACCATCCAAGTTTATCAGCTTCTGCGTAACTGCTTTGCTGAGGAAACAGGGAAAAGGAGTTTACTTGAGTGCACACGCATCTCCAGGGCAATTTCTCAGCCTGAGTTGGGTTTTGTCTACATACAATGTGTATGCAGTATAACCTAGATCGTAATGTCTCTGAATTTTCACTTGCTGTAAAGAATGACAGTTGTGAAAATTGTAAAGTCATTAACTTTAGTTTTCAGCTGGTATAAATGTCATTCCAAAACTTACACTTTTTTATTGATGGTGATTTTTTTTTTTTTTTAATGTACTTGGAAAACTTCCACAGTGTTGCATTTCGAGATCCACAGCTACTCACAATAAGCATCTGAAGCAACCGCTTCTTGTCTTCTGGAAGGGCTCTTGATACATGTTTACAGAAATGGAATGGCTTGACTGAACCATGGTGCAAACTACCACTGTGAATGGCAGCACTTTCAACAGTATGCCCTGCTTATGTTTTCGTTTGGAACTGATAGCAGTCATTTATTTTAAATTTCTCCTATGTGCGGCTGTATTAACAAGAAGTGATAATACCTCTTGGGTATGTGAGGAGCACCCACTGTTTTGCTTTTGTCAGGCAAGTTTGTTTTATATTATGGTCACCCAAAATATTTAGCTGGAACCAAAAACTTTGTTTTCCATTGTTAGGCATACGACAGATCAGGCTAAAAGAAAAGAATAATACAGTTGAGATACCAGGTGAGTCAACTGTCTGTCTTATAAGTGAGAGTTTAGTGTCATAGAATGTTCTTCCTTTCAATATTCTGCCACTTTACTAAGTGGTGTTCTTTCCTCTGGTCATTTTTATGTATGGCCTGAGTAGTGGCAGCTGAGGAGAACGCTAGAAAAGAATCCTTTCAAAATGTAATGCAAGAACTCTCAAATATTTTGTACATTTGGTTGCTCTATGAAATGTACGTGGGGAAGCAGATAGAGTGTCTGTATGGATCTGTATACAGGACAAAGGTTCCCTACATATTTGTGGGGAGAAAATGGCCACATGTCTACAACGGAGCTGAGAGATCATCACCAAGCTCTAGGTGACAGTGTTAATACAAGTGTAGTTACAGGTCTATGTCCATAGATGCATTTCTCAGCAGTGTCCCATCTCCCTACCAGGACAAAATTGCATAACCTTGCTCTTCCATGAGAAGAAAAAACAAATAATTTTGATTGTTGAGAGAATTAGGACTGCAAAGCATGTTACCAACTGCACTTGCTCCACATGATGGACCTGACAGATTATCACTCAAGGTCAAGATATGAATATAAATAATTTTGCTTTTCTGTCTCCTCATCAAGAAGCAGATTGCAGCTATAATTCCTAGTTTTTATATAGTCTTTCTCCTCGCTTTTTTTTCATCCTTGCTCCTATACCCATTTAAAACCTTTCATCATAAATGTCATGGCTATTATGTACTGCGGACAAAATGGATGAATGTGAGGAATCATATCAGAAATGCCCATACCTCTCTAATACTATGCCTGCTGCTGGACTTTTCAATTTCCTCTTTTTGGGCAGTTTGCTTTAGAAGGAAGAACAGAATGATGGAAGTCTGTCTGGCTCAGTTTCAGCCAGCTAAGTTAGTAGTAGGATGAACAGGGAGCCTATATTTCTAAAGTTTTCCTTTTTCTTTCATATTTTTTCTTTAACACTTCTTTTACTTAGCAGAACAACAGCAACAAAATTGCCTCAATGGCTGATGTAATCCCTTGATACCAAGATTCTGGAAGCAGTCCTTGTGGATTTGGGATATAGGAAGGTTTGATTTCTTTCCCTTTTTGTAACTAATTGCAGAGTCCTTGAAAGAAGATGAAACAGAACAGAATGGAAATTGCCTTGTTGTGGCATCCCGCAGTCTTTGTTTTTTTCTTAGAAAGTCATATGGCAGATCATAGTTGATTTTTCTGTTGTATGTTGATTTGGACTATTATCCTTCTGTAGAAAAATGACCATTTTCATTTATAGAGATTTTAATTAGCTCTCCCTCGTTGTATTTCAACAGTTAATAATCCCTTGAAGAAGTTTATTCTGATTGATGAGTTTATGTGCTTTGTAAACCTCTTGGGGTTTGGGGGTTTTTTTGTAGGCAAAGAAACTTTTGGATACATTGATTCACTCAACAGAGGTAAAGCTGCTGCAGCGGCTGTCCCCAGGCCCAGCCAGCAGTAAGACTGAGCATATATTTGCAAGAGACACACAAGCACATATACACACAATGCATATACATAGGTAAGTGTCCGGCCACACAGATCAATGCAGGCAGAAAACACAGCACACAAACACAAACAGCATCAAAGGTCTTATCCTGTTTTCCTCTCTGGCTGATCAGGATGAAAGCCAATCAGTGGAAAATATATACATATATGTACATATATACAGTGTGGATCCCTCCAGTAACCGGAGCTTACACACTCTGCCTGTGCAGTCAGAGTATGGGCAGAAATGTGCCCTATCATGTGAGCTTGTAGAACTTTTGCCTTTTTAGAGGATGTATAAAGGATGTGTTCATTCCTTGCTCTTGCTTAACAAAAGGATATATAATGTGGAATACAGGTTTCTATAAGATACAACACTTCTTTCAGTGCTATTTTCATTATTATTATTATTATTATTATTATTATTATTATTATTATTATTATTTTAGAAAGAGGAGCTGACTGGTTGTTCTGGACTTCAAAATGAGCTTTTATATCTGATAGTCAAGTTAAGGATGGCAACTTTCTGGAGTTCTTCAGGGAAGTCCAGTCTGTAATTCGAGATTTTCAGGGGGCACATATATTTTACATAGAGAGAAGATCACCTCAGTGTTGTTATTTCTGTCTTGATTTCTGATGGGATCATTAACAGTTCAAGCTTCTGCATGGTCTTTGTATAATTAGGTTTTTTTTCCCCCCAGTAATTTCTTTCTTTTCAGAAGGAATTATCAGTCTCTGAGGAAAACACAGATTCTGTTGACACATCTCTGTCTCAGTGAATGTTCAAAAATTGAATCTGTACTGTCATAGACTATGGAGGTTTGTGGAACAATTCTTAGTGATGAGAGCTTTCCTAGACCCTGGCAGAATTTGGTTATTTGTTGTATAACCACCCCAGTAAAATAGCACCTGGCCCTCTTAGGACCAATAATTTCTATATACATAATATTTCATGCTCATCTTTGCTTTGGTTGTCTCCAAGTGTGATTACACTCAGTGTACTTTCTCACCAAGTAGCAGGTCACCGTTTTTCACACTGTTGGGTGAAATTCTTGTTACAATATTCACAAGAAATGCCCCTCCACCTACCCTGGCTTCCTACAGCAATGATGTCAAGTGCGTCTGTAGTGGAATGGCAAGGTCGTTTGGGCATCTTTGTTCTACACGTGCCTTGGATTCAAGAGGAACAGAAACTGTATTTCAGTATTTTAGAGCTCCACCTTTGCAGTTCAGGCAAAGCATTCCTACTTCATATCCAAAACTGGCACATACAATCAATGATAGCTAACTCAATAATCCTTCACAAGATCACTACTTGCATAGAGTTCTGTAGCAAACTGACAATAGGAGATCTGCTCCATAGTATTCCTGGTGATCTTGATGTGTATGACCAACCTCATTGAGATCTGCTTGCTTTCCACCATGAAAAGAAGGCATCAATTCTTGTGGTCCCATTTGCATGAGCATACAGGCTCTTTTGGGAGGACATTCCTTATTCCATCATCATAGTGGTTTATATATTTCTGTTATTTCCACCATGATCAGATGTTCTGGTTAAGATGGAAAAGGAATCTGACTGCTTTGCTATGGCAGACATAACATAACACCCTGTAATTGCAGCTGTAGTCCTATTTCAGTTTTCCTTCAAAGTCTTCCAGTGTTTCTAGGGTTTTATTTCTGCGGTTGAAGTAAAACTGAAGCAATGCCAAATGCATTCCATGCTACGTTCATACTAAATGAGAGAGCGTGGCTTTGAGTGCTAACTTCTGGAAGCACTGCAGTGGAAAAACTTCTCAGATGTCAGTGATAGGACATATTTATGAATCTGTGTATGCTCTTTCACTTGGAGAATTGCAACTACTGGTAACTAATCTCTTTGTCTTTGTTTACCAGGATTAGTTTGTTGTAACTTGTGCAGTTACTTAATTTTGTTAAAGTGATTCTAACACCCTATTTTCCCTATCTGTTTGATTTTGCCTTTTATATACTCAAATATCTAACAGGAACCCATCTTCAACTTCGATTATGTTTTGGCTATTGTTGCTCCATAATAATAGCAAGATATATGTGTGTGTACATAAGGACATTGATACAAAGTCTCATCCCAAAGAATCTTCTTCTGTGAACCGAGGTCCAACAGTTACACTTCTGGGGTGTGAAGACTTGAAATCTTCATTATTAATATTAAATGCATATTTAGTTTTGTGATTTAGTCCTGTGAAGAATGAAAGTCTTTCTAAAAATTGCACTGAATAATGCAAAACAACCACCACATTTCCCACATTTTTGTTTAGTTTCACCATATTTCTAAAGCAGTGACAGCATACGAGTCAAATATTTCCAGGGTGGTGTAAGCCACTTTTACTTTACCCAAGGCATTCAAAGAGGACATACATGCAAACAGAGTGAGTTAATTTCATAAGTCATTGATGACAGCGTAACCACTGAGTAGCATAACAAAACAGAGCAACAAGTCAATTATATGTTGTCATCACTAACGTGTGAAAATACCTTCTTAATTCTCCCTCCTCCAGCCAGGACCATGTTCTTATTTACAGCACAGAAGATTTACTCTATAATTCAATGTGTCACTTCAGGGAATTTGTAGGAATAA